>NW_021634564.1:0-20599 GCF_004799145.2 Neltuma alba | reverse complement strand
TCCTTTTTCTCTCACTTTGCATTTGCATGCACACAAACATACAATGGGATCACCATGGAGCCAGTTTCATGTCCCAGAAAAACCCCATTTAGAATAGAAACCAAGAACTTATCATGCAGATTGCGCAGCCAGCTTGATGAGTTCAGAAGTCTGTTTTTTGGTTCAAGTCCAAGGAGCAGTGCTAAGCTGATCTTAAAAGATGTAAATTGTGAGGCCAAACCTGGAGAACTCACAGTTATTGCTGGTCCTAGTGGAGCTGGAAAGACCACACTGCTAGAGATTCTTGCAGGGAGAGTAT
This sequence comes from Neltuma alba, assembly GCF_004799145.2. Classification (NCBI taxonomy): domain Eukaryota; kingdom Viridiplantae; phylum Streptophyta; class Magnoliopsida; order Fabales; family Fabaceae; genus Neltuma; species Neltuma alba. The sequence goes on along the minus strand of NW_021634564.1, from coordinate 20,301 downwards.
CCCTATGTGAGGTTTCAGGGCAAGTTCTTGTCAATCATAGGCCCATGGACTTAAAGCAATTCAGAAGAACATGTGGGTATGTCACACAAGAAGATACATTGTTCCCTTCGCTTACAGTTAGAGAAACACTCATGTATAGTGCACTTCTGAGGCTTCCTGGGGGGAGAAAAGTGGCTGCTGCAAGAGTTGCAGGGTTGATGAAGGAGCTTGGGTTGGATCACATTGCAGATTCAAGAATTGGTACTGGTCGTGGTGGATCATCAGACCAAGGTATATCAGGTGGGGAAAGGCGAAGAGTTTCCATCGGAGTTGATTTGGTTCATGACCCTGCAGTTATTTTGATTGATGAACCAACTTCAGGGTTGGATTCAGCATCTGCGCTGAACATAGTCTCAATGCTTAGATTAATGGCATTTAATCAAGGTAAGACTATCGTTTTAACCATTCACCAACCTGGGTTTCGGATTTTACAGCTGGTTGATCATCTTGTTCTGCTCTCGGATGGATTTGTCATGCATAATGGGTCACTGAATCTTCTTGAGGCTAGGCTCAAGTTGGCTGGGCATCATATTCCACATCATGTCAATGTCCTTGAATTTGCCCTTGATGTCATGGGATGCTTGGTGATACAAACTTCAGAATCTAGGAACAATCAACTTCTTCTCAGAGACAGGGAGGAACAAGTTTGTAAAATGAGAATGCCGTGCTCATTGTATGTCAGAGAAAAGGCTGTTCAGTACCCAAATTCTCCAGTGGAGGAGATTCTAATCCTAGGACAAAGGTTTTGCTGCAACATATTCAGAACCAAGCAACTGTTCGTCACCAGAGTCATACAAGCCTTAGTAGCTGGATTTATACTAGGGACTATATTTTTTAATGTTGGCAACCGAGAAGGCCAAGTTGCCTTACAGACACGAAGTGGATTTTTTGCTTTCAGCCTTACCTTTTTGTTATCTTCGACAACAGAAGGCCTGCCTATTTTCTTGCAAGAGAAAAGGACTTTGATGAAAGAGACCTCAAGAGGAGCTTATAGAGTATCTTCATATGTTCTAGCAAACACACTAGTGTTTCTTCCTTTCCTTTTGATGGTTGGTCTTCTATATTCTACTCCAGTTTATTGGCTGGTAGGTTTAAGGAAGGAAATAGATGGGTTCCTATACTTTTCTCTGGTTGTTTGGTTGGTGGTCCTCATGTCAAATTCTCTTGTAGCTTGTTTCAGTGCTCTGGTGCCAAATTTCATCCTGGGAACGTCAGTGATTGCAGGGTTAATGGGTTCTTTCTTTCTATTTTCAGGGTATTTCATATCAAAGGGAAACATACCCAGATACTGGATTTTCATGCACTATATAAGTCTATTCAAGTACCCATTCGAGTGTTTTATGATAAATGAATATGGAGGAAAACAAGGGAAAGCCAGATGCCTAGAGAATAGGAATGGAGAATGCAGTTTATCTGGAGATGAGTTCTTAAGACAGCAAGGTCTGAGAGAGTCCCAAAGATGGAGTAATTTGGCTGTGATATTGAGTTTCATAATTGGGTATAGAGTGCTATGCTTTTTGATTCTGTGGTATAGATGCCACAGAACTAGAAATAATAGATCAGCTTCATAAGGAATAGGTACTTTCCCCAGATTATTTTATATTTCTTCCTTACCACCAAGAATGAATACTTATGATAGGGTTAGAATAATTTATGTTTGTATATTGTATGCAAATAATCAGGGCAAACCTGCCCAAAAAATGTTTTGATTCTTCAGACTTTTGTGACTATTATAGCGTCTACACTTAGCCATGAATATACATTAATTGTCAACCCGAGAAGCAAGATGATAGGAAAAAGAGCAGTATTTAGACCCTCTTTTCCTCTCAAACCAGAAATATATCACTTCACTTTCAATTGGAAAATAACAAATGCAATGTGCAGATGATGTAAGCAAACATAAATAGAACATATCAATCACATTAAAATTGGATATCGATTATTAATGCAACCATATTAATGGAGCAGTACACAGGGCAATAACGTCATGTAGAGCTAAGACCTCTGCTAGACCTTTAAATAACCAAAAATAAGCAATCTACTAATGCAGCATATTTCAAATACTATCCTAGGTTTCAGAAAGTGTTAAATGAATCATCAAATGCTATAAACTCATTTACATGAGGGGCAAAAAACAAAACTTTACATTGCAGTATGTAGCACGACAAAGAAGAGAAGACAACTTTTTGATAAGAGGGGAGAGCAGAACTCAAGCGTAAATGCATATACTCAACTTAACAGCTCCGATCATAAATTGAAGTGAAGGTCATGGTAGCAAAAGAGGCCGTGGTCTCTGTCAAAGAGGAAACATCTTGCTTCCCTGTGATGCCAAGGGAAGACGTATTTTCCACTTCAGCCTCAGCTTTTTGCATCTTTTCATCTTTGGATTCGACAAACTCAAACAGTAATCCTGGCTTTGTAATTTTCTTTTCATCAACGTCAATTTCACCCATCAACATGCCAAGCACAGTAGACATTGATGGTCGGAGCTGAGGAGAATCCTGAGCGCAGAGAAGACCGATTTTACAAAACTGGCATGCCTCCTCAATATTAAAGTTGTCTTCTAGCAATGCATCCACCAGTTTCTCCAGCTCCCCACTTTCATACATAGTCCATGCCTGCAAGTCATACAATTGTATCATCCTCTCAACCATCTTCATAACTGTAATAAATATTAGGATGACTTCTATGCTATGATCGCTTCAAATAATATGCAATTCAATCCAAGATTAAAAGAAAAGGGGTATTTATGCAATTTGCAGGAATCTCGAACCATTTATACTTTGTTTGGATTAAGAAGGATGGATGACGAGGAAAGAAAAGAGAATATTTAATTCAGATTCCATCCAAACAAACTTTTCATTTGATTCTCCTCCTTTCGAAGTATCCCTAGAGATTCCAGGTCTCAAGGGACGTCAACTGTAAAAGAGAAGTTGTCCCAGGTTAATTATAGCCCACTATAACAACTTATTCCCTCCAAATGATTAGACAAAAAGGAAAAAAGAATGATTACATTGTATTTACATCCCTAATCACTACCTTAAATTCCTCTAGAAAGCATGGTAAGTAACATCGAGGTAAAATTTATACTAATGTGTTATCTAAACTATAGTTAAAAGACTGAAAATGCAACTAAAGAGACAGAACCGTGTCTTGTTTGAACACATGAAATTGCTCCCAGGATTATCAAGCAAATCTTTGCCAAACTTCAGCGATTTTATCACAAAACCCTCGAGTTCCAACTTCTTATAGGTGGGCATTTCACACTACCTTAAGAATTAGGAATAATTTCTCTCTCAATGTAGATCAGCTTCATGAGTTATTTTCACTCAAACTGATCTGGCAATTAAAAAAACAAATCAACATCCGCGTTTGGTAGCCCTTTCTCATTTTGTACTTTCCAAATGAAAGGTTCATACCTTTGGAAGAAGATAATGTTCTTCAGGAGGTAACCGTCTATTTGTGTTACACCTCCCACTAACAATTTCCAATAGTAGAACTCCAAAACTGTACACATCTGATCTTCTTGTTACTTGACTTCGTATTGCATACTCAGGCGCTAGATAACCACTATAAAAACCACACAGTTTAATATATGGTCATAGTAGGAAGCAAATGGCTAGAATTTCCAACAGTATTTGAAAGAATCAAAACCAAGATACAAGGAAAAGAAGCAATTAAAGCAAATGGTATAAATAAGTTGTATGTTTCCAAAAATCAAAGCAAATTTTAGGAACTTACGCTGTACCAGCAACACGTGTACTAATATGGGTCAGGTTTGGAGAAAGAAGCTTTGCCAGACCAAAATCAGAAATTTTGGGCTGCAGGTCTTTATCAAGTAGTATATTGCTTGCTTTAATGTCTCTATGGATAATATGTGGTTCAACCTCCTCATGAAGGAATGCTAGGCCTCGGGCAACGCCAATGCAAATGTTCCGCCGCACAGGCCAACTGAATGGAATGTTACTATGGCCTCCACCTATAAAATCACAAGACTGAATCATGATTATGTCAACAATTTATACTCGTATATCCAATGCAAAATAAATACTTGCCAATAAGTGTTTGAGCTAGGCTGTTGTTTTCAAGATAGCCATACACCAAAATCCTGTGATTTCCTTCCACACAGCATCCGAACAACTTAACTAGGTTCTCATGCTCTATGCTGGTGATCACCTTGATTTCTGTCAGGAATTCCCGAACCCCTTGATGCGAGTCAGCTGATAGCACCTTTATAGCAGCAAGAGTCCCATCTCTCAGTTTTCCCTGATCAAAAAACAAAGTTATCATTGGTCACTGAAGAAAGAAACATGGACATAGCACAGGTGAAAATGTCCCAAAAATGAAGCAGCAGGTTGAGAATTCTTCATTAATTGTCAAATGAAACCATATTACTGCAGTCACCTTATAGACAGATCCGAAACCGCCTTGCCCTATCTTGTTTTCTGGGCTAAAACCTTCTGTGGCAATTCGGAGTTCCTTGTAGGTGTAAAGGTTTACATTCTGAATGTCTGAAACCTCTTACCCAACATAGACATGATAGCATAATTTAGAAATAGAACTTTGGGAATATAGCGAAACTTTTTAATATCAGGTAATAAAAGCATAATAGTATATTTTGTATTGGAAGTGCAAACAATAACAACAGAAGAACAGGCTAAGTATTTGTGTACCAAGATCAATTTCGGTTGGTTGTGCGGCTGAGACACATCCCTTTTTTCTGATAATACAACAGAAACAACTCATCACAATGTAATTCAGGGGCTCCAATGGATCGAACCCAGTGCTGCAATGCATGTAATCGAACATTAATCTATAATCCTCCAATAACTGAGATCATGTGCAGAAAAAGTGAATTCATCGTAAGAGGCAAAAGCCTTGAAATGATCAATTTTCCAATTCCCAATCTTGAATTAGTAGAATTGTCGACCGATGCATCTTATATAAAGAGAAGTCACAGCTTAATATGGAATTTTCTTTGGCTGAACTTTCTGTCAAATCTTGGCCGGACAAAAAAAAAAAACAAAAGAACTTTCTGTCAAATCAGAACACAGAAGTCATAGCATGCATTTGCTGAAACGGAAGTAAAGTTAACGATGGGAAGGTTAAAGAAGAAACCAGCGAAGAGATGAATAGTGCCCACTACTAGTATCATTCACCCCCACTATTTACTTCTTCCATCAGCTCAAGGATCAAACAGAAACTATGAGGGGAAATAGATCGCTGAAAAAGCACGAACCAAATGTAGACTGAGTCATAGCTAAAAGTGAACCAGACATGAAAGATGAACTTACTTGTTAGAAACCAAGTAGCAGAAGAGAGAGATGGAGAGAAACGGAACCGCTGGTTTGGGATGTTGACCTGAAGGTACTGGTCTTCCTTTGAATTTGTTCTCTGAAAGAAGGGAGGTGGAAACAGCAGAATGGCCAAAGGGGCGTGAAGTAAAATCCAAGGCAATTCAAGTCCTGGAGGGAACTAACTTTTCCTGATCTCTTAATTTAACAGTGAAATCCACAACAGAAGATACAGATAAAATCCACATGCAAATTCAACAAGCAAGGCACTCAGGCCAATATACGTAATACATTACATTTACAAGCACAAGGCATTATCCCAAAAGTGCATATTTCTCCTCTAATTCCATATGAAATTTTTTTTTTAAAGTCTTTTTTTAATACTGACATAATTAGTCTAAAATAATATTTTGTACTATTAATGTGTTATCTTAACGGTAATTAATCATATTTCGCTTTAGAAAATTGATTTCATTGTCGTTATTTATCCTGCTGTCCTTCTCGTTTCTGTTTTTATTATTGGTCATAGGATGACTTCTTATAATCTAAGCCCTTTATATGCTTAAAATCATTTTGAATTTCAACGTTTAAAATACTTATAATCATATAAAACTCATCCTAAAATATTAAGACTTAATCATAAACATATAAAAGTCTCTAAAAACATTTAAAAAAATAAGCGCAACATCTAAATTACAAATTATTAAAAAATAAAAAATTCACGTAGACTGGACCGAACCAATCCAAGTGGTTTGATCACGTGGTTCGAAACGCAATTCAAGTCAACCAACCAGTCTAATCCAGTCTAGTCTAATTTAATTATATAATTTACTTGGATTGGACTGGTCCGTACCATCGGATTTTTGAACACCTTATGAAGGATATTTTTCAATTACGTTGCGTTCGCTCATTGGCCAATGGCCATATTCGCATACTGCGCCTCGTGCCATGGCAATTTGACCCGATCTAATTCATTCTTTCTCCAGTCAAACAAACGCTGCCTATGTAATTAATCACATCCAACTAATTAAAAAATACTAAAAAAAAAACACAAGTCGTCTGTATAATTAATCGTATACATCTAAATGAAAAATCAAAATTTACTTGTTGAGGTTGAAAGCAGATTGTTACTGAGTGATCATAGGGCATTAGATATAGAGAAACAAAATGCTCATTGGCATAGCTGATACTTCTGTACCATTAAATTAAGTGTGCTAGGAACTAATTTTAATTATTTACTTATAATGTAGGGAATTAATGAAATATCGCCTGATTAACATATGTCGATAATTCCTAGGAGAGGTTTGAATTAAGAATTTTTTTTCTTTTCTTTTTCTTTTTCTTTTTAACACTCTTCCCTTCAGAAGTCTTGTTTGAAGTCGTCGTCCATCACGCTAATTAATTTGTTCAGCACATGCGAGCGTGGTTTGGAGTTGCCACTCGGCAATTCAATCCTATCCAACATAGCATTTACTGCCACTTTTACCCCTCCGTTGGTAATTAGCAAATACTCTTCCAGTCTTAAATATAAAACTCTTTTTATAATATAAATTATATTATAAAAATAGTTTTATATTTAAAATTGGAGGAGTATAATTATATAAATATTATTCTCTATTTTACAAGCTAATTTCCAGGAAAAAAAATCCTTTAAATACTATCTCTAATCGTTCCAAGTACTAGCGTAAGATTTCAATTCATGTTGTGGTTTTTAAATTGTAATTTGTTCTTTAAAACATCTCTATTAATTACATACATGAAAAAAATTTCATTCAAAGATAAACATAAATAACAAAAATATTTTTAAAAAATCAACTCATATTTATTATAAATAATTAAATAATTTTCTTAAAGTAACTCTTAATATGCGGTAGTATATATAAAATCCAATCCACCACTCACATTACTTATTAAGAGGAATGTAGGCTTATTTATTCAACTATTTTTTTTTTTTTGGGTAGAATTAGCCCGTAATACATGCTAACTTCTCAACACGATGGCTTGATAGATAATACACAGATGTTTATAAACCAAGTTTCACCAAGAATTTTCTCATCTTTGATGAGAACGTCAAAAATCAAATACTCCATCCTTACTTTGTTTGAATTTATTATGATGAAAGCTACAAATCCTGTTGCTCAATTTGTATTCACATACATATTCAATAAGAACAGGTTTTCAAACAACCATGACAGAATATTCAAAGACGAAAGTAAATCTTGAAGGAAAAAAAGAATTGAGGGTGAATGGATTAGCATTTGAAAAGATAGCCTATAGGTAATTTGACTTTTAAAAAAGTTAACTGAGTAAAAGTTAAATTGAATAATATGAATTGTATTTTGATTGAATTTTATAAAAGTTAGTTTGTAAAAATAAAATTGGATAAAAATTTATCTAGATTATGATTAAATAAAAGTAAGTTTAGTTTGTAAAGTTACTAAAATGAGTATAAGTTTTATTAGATAATAAAAAATAAAAAAAAATTTACATAATACAATGAATTTAAATTAGTAAGTTTAGTTTGTAAAATTATCAAAATAAGTATGAGTTTTATTAAATAATAAAAAATGATTAAAAAAATGAATTTACACCATATAATAAATTTAAATTATTTCAATGTAAAGGAGAAAATTTTCATGACTGAAATATATTTTAAAAAATTAGAGTTATTATAATTTTTTTGTAAATATAAAGTGAAACATAATTTTAAAAAATTCAAAATTATTTATGTATATATTGTGTGTACACAATATGAGAATTAAAATGGTGAATGATGTAAAATTATAAGTTTAAAATATCATAATAAAAAATGTCATATTTAATGGGTAAAATATGTTTAAATGGCTGAATTTTATTGGATTGATATTAGCACTAAGAAATATTAATCTAATGAAAGATAATTATGGGGATTGTGGTTGAAAACAAATGTTAGAAGAATGTTTAGCACAAATGATTTATTATCACATGAGATTAAGCAATCCTATATAGATGGGAGAGGAAAATTCCTCATGGTATTCTTCAATCCCACATATACAGATTTGTCTAATCTCAAGTATCATACAATTATTCATATTAAATATTTTTTTAATATAATTTTTCAGTCTCAATCTCAATCTTTATCTCTCATTTCTAATATTTGGTAGAGACCAATATGCTCATGTCGGCCGAGGGAGGGAGGGAGGGTCTTATCGGCTACACCTCCGATCACCGGCAAACAAGGTTGATTCCTATGGCCATGGCTACACTCACTGACCACCTTCACTTCCTTCTCGTGCCTTTAATGTCCCAAAGCCACTCACCCCCTTCACACAAATGGCTAAACTATTTTCAAGCCATGGCGTTACAGTCACCATCATCCTCACACCCTTCAATGCAGCTAAGTTCAATAGATCTCCAAGCACAAGCTTCCAACCTCAAAATTCATGCCCTCTCCTTTCCTTTTCCTTCCTCTCAAGTGGGATTGCCCCAGGGATGCGAGAATATAGATTCCCTTCATTCTCGCGTCAGGATTCAACATGCCCAGAGTCGTCTTTCCCATGACGAGCATGAATGGCGACGGCGACTACGACTGGTGACTGATCTACAGAGGAGAGGAGACGAGCTCGGCAGTGGCACTGGCAGAGAGAGTGACGGGAGACAGAGTGAGAAGCATGAGACGGGGGGACAAGCGTGAGACAAAAATGAGGGAGAGGAGAGAGAATAAAAGCCATAAGCAAGCAGGGAGCAGCTTCTCAGAACGCCGGATTGAAACCAACTTTTGGTCCACAAGTCATGTCCTAGCATGCGTTTGCTGAAACGGAAGCAAAGTCAATGATGGGAAGGTTAAAGAAGAAACCAGCGAAGAGATGAATAGTCATTCACCCCCACCATTTACTTCTTCCATCAGCTCAAGGATCAAACAGAAACTATGAGGGGAAATAGAGATCGCTGAAAAAGACATGAAAGAGGAACTTGTTTGTTAGAAACCAAGCAGCAGAAGAGAGAGATGGACAGAAGGGGAACCGCTGGTTTGGGATGTTGACCTGAAGTTACTGGTCTTACTTTGGATTTGTTCTCTGAAAGCAATGGAGGTGGAAACAACAGAATGGCCAAACGGATGTGAAGTAAAATCCAAGGCAAAATTCAAGTCCTGGAGGGAACTCACTTTTCCTGATCTCTTAATTTAACAGTGAAGTCCAAAACAGAAGATACAGATGAAATCCACATGCAAATTCAACAAGCATGGCACTTAGGCCAATATACATAATACATTACATTTACAAGCACAAGGCATCATCCCAAAAGTGCATATTTCTCCTCTAACTCCACATGAAATTTATTTTGTAAGTGTTTTTTTAATACTGACATAATTAGTCTCAAATAATATTTTGTACTATTAATGTATTATCTTAATGGTAATTAATCATATTTCGCTTTAGAAAATTGATTTCATTGTCGTCATTTATCCTGCTGTTCTTCTCGTTTCTGTTTTTATTATTGCTCATAGGATGACTTCTTATAATCTAAGCCCTTTATATGTTTAAAATCATTTTGAATTTTAAATTGCTTTTTAAAAATATTCTTAGCTTTGAATTTTCTTTAGAAAATTATTTTACTATGCCAAAAAGGGGAGACACAAATATGAAGGATATTTTTAAATTGCGTTGCCTTCGCTCATTGGCCAATGGCCATATTCGCATACTGCGCCACGTGCCATGGCGATTTGACCCGATCCCCCCGGTTCTTTCTCCGGTCAAACACAAGTTGCCCATATAATTAATCGTATCCAACTAATTAAAAAATAATAAAACACACAAATTGTCTGTATAATTAATCATATACAACTAAATGAAAAATCAAAATATACTTGTTGAAGTTGAAAGCAGAGTGTTCCTGAGTGATCGTATTAGATGATAGAGAAATAAAATACTCATTGATATAGCTGACACTTCTGTACCATTAAATTAAGTTAGCTAGGAACTAATTTTAATTATTTACTTATAACGTACGGCTTTAATGAAATATTGCCTGATTAACATTTGTCAATAATCCACAGGAGAGGTTTGAATTAAGAATCATTTTTCACATTCTTGCCTTCAGAAGTCAGACTTGTGTAGTTATTTCAGCTTATGCAAGCATTGTTTGAAGTCGTCATCCATCACTCTAATTAATTTGTTCCTCATATGCGAGTAGTTTGATGTGAATATAATTCATCTCGGAAAAAAAATCCGTTAAATAATATTTTTAATACTTAATATAAAAACTAGTTAGAGATTAAATTTAATCCTGAATTTATAATTCATTCTTTTAAATATCCCTATTAATAACACATCAAGAGATTTCCATTCAAAGATAGTCAGAAATAAAAACAAAATTTTAAAAAAATCAACTCATGCTAATAATATGCAAAATCCAGTCCACCACTCAAATTACTTACTAAGAGGGACGTAGGCTTATCTATTCAGTATTGATTTTTTTGGTAGAATCAGCCTGTAATATATGCTAACTTGTCATCATGACGGCTCAATAGATAATACACTGACGTTTATAGGCCAAGTTTCACCAAGAATTTTCTCATCTTTGCCGAGAACGTCAAAAATCAAATACCACAACCTTATTCTATTTGAATTTATTATGAGCAAAGTTACAAATCGTGTTGCTTAAGTATTCACATACAAATTCAATAAATAAGAACGGTTTTGAAACAACCATGACAGCATATTCAAAGACGAAAGTAAAGCTTCAAGTAAAAGAAAGAATCGGGTAATCAACGGATGACAACCAGTCCCCTTAAGGATAACAACCCTTCCTTGAAAGGTGACCAACACACCAAACCCCAGAATTCTTAGGAACTCATGAGGAGAAAACTCATGTTTTATATTAAATCAGATCGTATTTCTAAGTACTAGCTCTATTCACTAACCAATATTCCCGCAAGTAATTAACCTCTTATTTAGTCCACAAAAGAGATTATGGAGACAAAGACCCAACGGATCAGGAGAGAACGTTTTACTGGCAAATTCAAATGCTTCAAAGCAAGCTTCCAGACTAGCAAAAGCCGCTTGTGTTCACATGTACAAGTCATACCACATTCATGCAGTCATACTTAAATACTATATCCGTATATCACTCTATTTTTCAGAGAAAGACATCTCTATACGATGGCATAAAGAGCCACTCCTACTTAAATACCCTATGCGCGTGTGAAGACCATCGCCTTTGCAAGTTCTAGTCCTAAGTTCCGCCCAAACAGCTTTTCCACAATAGTTAATGCAAACTCCATGGAGGTCCCTGGTCCTCTGCTAGTAATAAGGTTGCCGTCAACCACAACCCTGTTTTCAACTTCGCTCTGATCTGATAACTTACTGCACATAGCAGGAAAGGCAGTAGCCTTCTTACCCTGTAACAAGGGCACAGAGTATCTCAGTTTTACAACATAATGCCGTGAATAAGCACATTCTGCACATCAAACAGGATTAATTCTAGTTTAAAATTCTACATCTATCATATCTACATATCTATTCTATATATATCGTAAAAATTATATAAAACCGCATTACTCATAAGTCATGAATAGCTCATCTTTGCACTTAGTATCCACAACCTAGGTCAGGGTAATTTTAGACACTTGCTATCTGGCATAATATCAACTGGATATCTCTAATAGCACATTAATTACTTTCATCTAATGAAAACAAGAGGGGGCAAATCCAGAAAACTTGTCAAGTTTTGTGTAAAGAACCTATGCCTTGAATCAAGATATGCAGTCGTTTCTCTTGTATTCCAATGAAGAGTTGGCCATATAGTGAAGATACATGTCATTTCATCAATATTTCCCAACGAGCTGTCCTTAGAATGAAGGTTGATCGACCCCAAAAAGAAAGGGAGGGGGGGGAGGTACCTTTAGCAAGCCATGGGGCTCCAGGACTAATGCTGGGGATGCACAAATCGCTCCATAATATCTGTTCGATTCTCTCTGCTTTTTCAGCAGACTGACCAGAGTTGCTGACTTTGCAAAAGCTTGGGCACCTCCAAGCCCACCCTGCAGACAGTGAATTATATTTACAACTTAAACAAATACTAGCTGGTGGCTACCATGGGCAAAACAAGATGCAAACTTACTGGCAGCACAATCAGGTCATATGTAAGTTTAGCTGCCTCATCAAGGAGCATGTCTGCCTCCAGTTTTACTTTCCGCGAAGCTAAAATCTCTACTTTGTCCTCAACAGAAGCAACTACAACATTTGCTTTTGCTCTTCGCAGAACATCAATGATAATGACAGCTTCCATTTCCTCAGTGCCATTAGCAATTGGTACAAGTACCTGAGAAGACAATGCAAATACAATAGCCAACCAAAGTCATTTTGGGGAAAAGAATGGCTACTGTTGCTATAAAATAACGAAAAAGTCAAATTCTCAATAGTTGACGAAGAAGAAGAAAGTCCAAAGCCGAAAACAAACCCTGGGGGGATTATCACATGTCCATTGGACTGGGTTTAGCTCAGTAAAAGTATATTCATCCCCATGATTGGATCGCATGACCTGAATTAAAAAATAAAACATGCAAATATCTTAATAATGCTCGCATTTGTATGTCAAAAAGCAGCTGCAACAAGCTCAATCTCATAAATAACCTGACCAGTTATTCAGTGGTATGAAATAAGAATTAAAATACATTGCAACTCTTCATTAGGATTTTGGAAGAAAGATTAGCAACTGCTAACTCATTCCTGGGAAATGCAAGTGCCAACCATCTAAACGAAACAAGAACCCTCTCAACCCTTTTTCTTATTCTTCCAGAAGCCCTGACTAGTGCTTCTTCGGGTCAATGTTCTTGCTGAATAGCAAAATCTATATGGCCTTTTTTTTTCCCTCTTAAAAACGGGAGAAAAAAAAAAAACTGCTAGAATTATCAAGAAGTAAGTCTTCACCAGTGGACCAGCAACTTCGTTCGCCTTCTCCTTTCCATATAACTGCTCAACCAGTGCAACGCCAAAGTCCATGGTAGTGCCTGGTGCACGGCTTGTCACAACTCTTCCATCCAGCTGCACTATTGATTCAACAGCAGTCGCATGAGATGCCAATTTATCCATAAATGATGGATGGCCAGTTGCCTGTCAGATTACATTACACCCATTACCACAAATCCATCATTCATTTGATTTGTTAGAACCTACAAGAGCACATAACTCATTGTGGGTTCTAAAAAGGTTAATGTCAAGTAATCAGCCAACTTACCTTCAGACCCTTCAGCAAACCCCATGATCCAAGTACGATGGCAGGAGCAGCGCATACTGCAGCATAAAGCCGTCCATCTGCAACGTGCTTTTTCACTAAGCTTTCCAAAGTTTCACAGTCTCTGAGATTATCCACACCTGGAACACCTCCCTATCGTAGAAGAACTTCAGAGAACTCGAAATTAAGAGACTGAACAATACACAGAACAGAATTTTGCTCTCTTTTTTTCCCATCAAAACTCAAATGCAAAGATTTATTTCACGTTATACATTTTGTCGGCTGGGTCAAGTGAGTCGGAGACAATCAAAATAACTTCTACGGCACAGCAAACAGCGATAAGGACGAAATCGATGATCAAACATAATCAAGACTCAGAAAGAGGAATGTACAGGTAAAGCGACAAGGTCGAAAGCAGTATTAGCAACATCAGAGACAGGAGCATCGGCGATGATCTTGACGCCATGTAGAGCTTCAACACGAAGCTGCTTCCCAGCAGAAGCAACGACAACGTCAGCTCCCGATCGTCGGAGAACATCGATCGTAATCACAGCCTCCATAGGCTCCGAGCCATTGGCAATCGGAACCAGAACCTGACAATTCCCCCACCCCAAACAAGAGCAATCTCGGCATCAGTGATCGATCCCACTACGACAAAGTTTTAAATGAAACAGAAGAAGGAAGAGAGGCTTGGTTTACCTTTCGAGCAGTGGAAGCCATGGCTGTTGCAGATGCAGAGACAGAGATAAAGCGTTTCTTGAGAAGGGCGGGCTTGGGAGTGAAGCTGGAAAAGGAAAGAGGGAGTTCTAGAATTGAGTAACGCAAAGCCATTTTATGCTTCAGCGTGATACTGTGTGAGGGACTGGGAGATCCGTGGGTGCGGATAACTCGCATCTTGGGTTCGAGCTTGGGTCTTGCCAACACGTATCTCATTGATGTTGATTAGCTGCTGTGATTTTGCCACGTAAAAAGATACCAAATTTAACTGATCTGATTTTGCCACGTAAGAAGACGAGAGAATCACGCCCTGCAATGGCAATGCATTGCCCTTTTGCTCGTTAGCTCCTCTTCGTTGAATATTTGGCTTGGGCTCACGTTTTTGTGTCAGCTGATCGAACGAGGTCCAAGTTGCATATATGAATATTTTTTAACATCTAGTTCTATAAAATTATCTTTTTATCACCAACAAGGATTCATATGGAAAAAAATTAGCATGTTTTATTAAAATAATATGATGACAAATATCTTAAAAAATTATGCCATACTTTTTTTAAAAGAAAAGGCATGAAAATATCAATATATTTAGCATTTTATTTATAGTGTATTCAGTACTTGATACATTAGTTTTGGTGAATGATATAATTAAATAATAACATTCAAGGAGTGTTAGGTAAACTAAAAAATAATACTCTTCCGGTCCTTAATATAAGACCCATTTAACTAATTTGATTAGATTAAGGAAGTTAGGTAAGTTAGTTAATTGTAATAAATATGACACGTTTTTCCTAAAACACCATAATCTACCCCCTCTCCTTCTTCTACTTGATTATGGTTGAGGGAGTATCCATAGGGGTAATTTAGGGATTATTGATAAATATGAGAAATGGGTCTTATATTTAGGACCAAAACCAACTCAATAATTGGGTCCTATATTAAGGACCGGAGGAGTATTAAAATATTGAGTATACCATAAATAAAATTAAAATACTAGATGTTATGAGAATATATCCTCCTAATTATAAGACCTTACTATTTGAGGATTAGTTATTTATAATAAATAAGTATCCTAAAATATAGTATAAAATATTATTAAAATTATCTTGGAAATGCATAAATAGAGTCTTATAATTATTCTTGTCTTTAATCATACTATCAAAGCCTTGCATCTTATTTTGTTTTAATCATAAATTGTAATATTGGGGAAATAACTCCCATTCTGTCAATCTAGTAGGTTCATTGAAAGCCAATCACATTGCCCGTGATGTCATAATTAAGCTCCATTATTGGTAATTGCTCCGCTACTATATGCTACTATTAAACAACGTTATCTTCGTCCCCCACAAAAAGAAACCCTGCCATTTTATTAATCCTTAAATACTGCAAAAACGGCAAGGCGGGCCTGAACGTAATTGTCTTGGTGTTCCCTCCCCGCTCCCAACGATCACTTAAAAAATTAGTTTGCCGTGTATCAATCATATGAAATCCTATCAGGTTTAAAAAAAAAAAATCATATGAAATATTATGAATTTTCCAATGAATCCAAAGTGGATAGACTATTCTGGAATTTTATTAAACATTTTTGTTGGCCATGTAATAAATATATATCCCTTTCTGAAAGTCTAAATAAATGTAATACTGGCTCATAAAATTATACCCTATAAAATAAATCATTAAGAACTTTTCTTGATATTTAATTACACGGATTATTTTTATAAAAGGTGCACTTAAATTTTTTTTTCTAAAAATATTTCATCGTCTTAACTATCACATAAAAAATTATACTACTTCCGGTCCTTATTATAAAAGCTAGTTGATTAATTTGAGTATATTAAAAAAAACTAGTTAAATTAATTATTTGTAATAAATATGTGTTGTCTTTCATTAAATATTCTTACTAATAAAGTGCATTAATTAGAGTTATCATTATTATAAAGACTATCTTAAAAAAAACATGAGAGACAAATCAAAATAGATTATAATCTTATATTTAGAATCAAAATAAAAATTAAATTAGTTTTTATATTAAAAACCGGAGGTATAGTATCATTAATTACATATGTTGGAGGTTAACATCCATTACTTTTACTATCATGTTGAGAATAAATTCCGTTAGTCAAAACAATTTATTATTCTTAGTAATGGTAATAAATTGAAGAAGAGATTTTGGAGCTTGTGTGCATTTATATTTTTTCCTAAAAAGGAAACATAAATATCTATACTGTAACTAATGCAATAAATCAATAATGAAAATATTATAACATTCTACTAAAAAAAATGTTATAACGAAAAAAAAAGAAGAAGAAGAATTCTAGAAAATTTTATTTTCTTTCAGAAAAGGAGAAGAAACTCCACTTTTTGAGCTCATCTGCAATGCCCATGGAAGGGGTTAAACTTGAATAAAAGCAGCCACAAAGGGACAAAGTTAAGTGGAAATGGGAGCGTACAAGTCGATGACACTCTCACTCATGGCCTCATGGAAAGTGCTTTGAGAGAGAGAGAGAGAAGGAGCTCTTAGAGAGGGAGAGCGGTTTCTGCCATCTGCTCCGCTTTGGAAACAACATTTCGTTCGCTGCCGGTGCCGATGAGGTTTGGTGTGCTTTTGAGAATGAAGCTAATGCAATCTGTATCAGCTTTTTCGTCCAGTTTCTTCTGCTAGGGAACCCTAATTGTGGAGTCCGGTCATCGTGGAGAATGCACTGCCAAGGTTGCTGGAATTTCTGGTCCTTACTTGTTTGTTGACATGCATGCCAAGTTCGATGAATGTGGACATGGAAGGTGGATTGTGGATCTCTTTATCTGAAATTTGAGCTGTAAAGGTCATGATTCTCACTGAAATGTGAAGCTGATGAGCTTTTGTGCTTTTCATTTTCTGGTTCTTCTTGCATTTCTGAATTTTCTCTGTGTATTGACTCTGTGATCCTCTGGGATCAATGCATGCGGGTGAGATGGTTCAATTTTGTCACAGGATTCATGTTTTCTTCGTTTCTCTGTGTTTGCCTGTCTCATTGGAACGTCTTGTTCAATCAATGAGTGTTCGATCTTGCATGCCCACTGTTTCGCTCCCAGTGTTTTAACTCAGTAGCTCGCATGCTGTTCTGGCTTAAAAATGGCTTGAATATGAAGTTATGTTTGTTTCTGAAAATGTTATAGATGAGTTTTGGTGCTTATCGAAAGCACAAGAACTTCTGCTTATATTCCATAAACAATGTCTTGGTAACTTGGACACCGTATAAAAAGCATAAGAACTTCAGCTTATATTACATAAACCATGTTTTAGTAACTTGGATACAGTTTAAAATTGAAGCAAATTATAGTCTATTAGAAAATATTTTTACTTCTTTCGAGTTGCATCCAGGATGTTAATGCATTCTATTTACCTTATTATGTCAATCATACGCTTAGACCAGCGATTAGAAAAACTTTTGATATTTTTCTTGGGATAAGAAAAATGAAACGAAAAATATTTATCATCAACTCACGAAGGTTTGTGTGGGAAAAAGATGCGCATATTGTAATTTGCCAGGCTTACAAGGACACACTGCATCGTTGTCTAGTTTCCAAAATTATTTTGGTTCATTTTAACGTGATGCATTACTACTTGGTAATTCCTGTCATGCAACACGAGCCATCCTCCTTTCCTCTTTCAGGCCTATGTGAAACCGCCTCTGCCAAGAAAAAGGAAAATAGTGTAAAACCTATGTTGATTTTCACAGCATTACATGTCCTTTGCAAACAATTCCTTTTGTACTGAGTTAATTGCATCATTCCGAGATCGTCAAAATCCAAGCGACTTCTTTTTTTTTGGGCTGAGCTTAGTAACAGTTAAGGGAGTAGGTTGTGGGAAAACAATATGTTGACAGTTTATGCTTGATAGAATCGCATCATATAGAAACGGTGTCACCTTTTTGCTGTGCTTGGCCATTTTTGAATTGCGTGTTGATGTGTCCAGAATAATATTACAAACTTTGAATCACCATGACAGAATTGGTGATTATCATATTTTGGTGCGTTTTTACCAGTTTCATATTTAGACTTTTAAATTCTTCTTCTTCTTTTTGTGTTTATGTTTAGTTTTGCCTTGCTTTTTGTTTGAACCCTTGTTTCAGTAATTTTTGCTTCATATTCTTATATTGAGGTGATGAGACTTTTTTTTTTTTAGGTTGGTTTATAACATGCCAGAGCTGGGTTTTTATGATGGCAGCAACATGCAGAACCGGTAAGCAAAGGTTGTAAATAACTAGAACAGTATTCACTGTAAGAGATGATACAAAACAAAGAAATAGAGGATTTATATGATGACAGCTTTGAAGGTTCTAATGATGAAAGACGGATTTTTACTGAGGTATTTTTCAGTAAAGACAGTGTTCAGCCTAGTCAGAGGTGTCTGGTTACTGGAGTCATCAACTTTGAATGTGAATCTAGTAAAAACACAAATATTTCACTCTGCTCCAGCAATGAAAACTCAGTTTTAACAAGCCCCTCTTCTTCAAAAGTGACCCATTCTGAGGATGATTGTGATGTGGTTCAGAATTTCAACGAGACCGCTCTTGATTCTGTGCCTGAGAGATTCAATTATGAAGGCCCAAATCATGAGGATGTAAATGTCAAACGCATGAAATTTTCCCTGCATCAACTACCCTGTAGTAGATCCAATTTCAAAAAGGTTTTGAATTCACCAACACTTCTAAAAGAATATGTTACTGACGTGTCTGGTGCTGTTACAGACTTTGATAGTAAACCACTTTCTCTTCGTTTAGTTGAATCATCAAAGAATGGTGTGATATCTAGTTGCTATCTGTTGAGGCATAGCATGATGCTGAACAAAAAAAGAGCTAAGGATGGTGTAGATGTTTCAAATTGTAAAAAAACCTCTGCAGATGGAAATTTGGCCAAAGAAGTAGCTACAAGTAAAGTGACTGCTTCTCCTGTTTCCCAAGAGAGTTTCGCAAATAGGCTTGCAGTAACAAGTTCATCAATCACTGCTGTGGAGAAATCTGGATCTCATTTGCAACTTGAGGAGATGCCTAAAGGATCTTTATCCTATGTTGTGGATAAGTCAAATTTATCATTGACACCTGAACTTAAGAAGGACCCCCGTGATTTATTGCATTACCGTTGTGTGCAGTTGCTTATGATGGCAGGATGGTCTATTGAAAAGCGTAAGAGACCTTGTAGACGCTACTTTGAGTCAGTCTATTGGACACCAGAAGGAAGGCCAGTTCGTGAGTTTATAAAAGCTTGGAGGTTATGTGGTCAGTTTTTGTCTGCTGACAAATACAATTCGATGCAGGATAATTGTAAAGAATGGACTGATATTAGTCAATTCTGGTCTGATCTATCCAGTGCATTGATAAATGTTGAAAAGGCAATGAGCCAGTCAGAGCCTGCTGCCATGCTAGCTTATCAGTGGTGGCTCCTGGACCCTTTTGTAGTAGTAATTTTTGTTAAACGAAAGATTGGTGCACTGAAAAAGGGGGAGCTAGTGAGGGTGAGTCGAAGTATAGTTTCTAGAAATTATAGGATGGCATGTACTACCAAAAGTTCAACTTGGAAGGATACTTCTGCAGCTCGATTTGATCTGAAACATGACTCAGCTTTTCTTTTTGATTCTGCTACTGCCACAACATCTCTGCTCAACTACCATGCCAGTAATCAGAAAACCGGGGATGGAAATAACGTAGGATATGAACAGACAATTAATGGGGTAATAAAACTACCAATATATGAAAGCAATAGCATTATTAACCAGGAAGAGATGTACTTAGAACACAATGCTGACGGCATAGGAAATCAATGTAGGAAAGTATCTGTGTATGAAAGGAGTAGTCTTGGTGTAGGCTTGTTACCTGATGACGGGTTGGGTTTTACTGGTACAACGGTCAAGTGCTTGTACTTCCAATGTTACTATAACTTCTGGAAATTCAAATCAGGTATTTAGAGGGCTTGAGGTAAACACTTCTCTGGAGAGCAATGTTAGAAATTTTGAAAGCTCTGATCAAAAGTACTCGGAAAATTTGTTGGAAACAAGCAAGAT
>NW_021634563.1:0-43017 GCF_004799145.2 Neltuma alba | reverse complement strand
GGACCTGCTCATCCTTAGTAGGCATCTTAATAACTGGAGCTATATCATTAGAGGGCAACAGTGGCAATGTCTTTCTCTAGAGCCTTCCCCTGAAACCGAAGTAATCTACCTGGGTAGGGGGATTTAGTGCTAAGCTCTCCATACCTCTCAATGTCCTCGTACCACATGTCTCATTCATACACCATGGATATCGCTCACCGGGCATGACCTTGCTGATGGTCTCTCCGGATTTTCCACTTCCACTACAAACAGCCATTACCTGAGCTTTTTCTATAATCTAATGACCAAATGAACTCATTAATAAGCACTATCACATGCTTTCCTTAAAATGCAGAGCATACCAAAATATCAAAATTTGTTCGTGTGCCAGAACCATGTGCTCTGATACCATAAATGTAACACCTTACGTTTACGACCTTATGTTGTGCAAGTTAAGACATTCGGAAGCGCAATCTAAGGTTTACCGGGTTGAAAAACCTGAATTTGAAAATTTCTTTTCCCGCATTACTATTCACCGTAACCTTAAACTTGGCATAACTTTGAAAATCATAACTAATTCTAGAAAAATCGAAACGAGGTCGTTCAAAGTCTCACTCGAAGCTCTTAACATCATCTATCAAGGAAAAATGACTCAGGTTCCGCTTTAATCAGAAAAGCATCGTTTTCAATTTCGAAAATTACTGTTCATTTGGTCATTTTTCTATTTTCCAGGATTTTTGCCTACTTCGGAAAAGCATAACTTCTTACCACAGAGCTCCGATTGTGACGATTTACCACTCATTTTTAAAGGAAAAATAAGATCTATTGCATGCCAAATTTCAGGGAAAAAGTCAACCATTTGACCAGGGTCTTCGTTGGTCAAAGTTTGGTCAAATCTAGACCATTTTTATCCCCCTTTTTCAAATTCTAACAGCATTCGTTTTTCACTATAATCATACTAAATCACATGTAAAGCTATTCTATCCTTAATATACATTCCAAAAAGGTTATCATATCATGTGTTCATGATCATAGCATGCTTACATGCTTGAAAGAGAAAGGTTCAAAACCGTATAATACATTACATAATTCATAACTTCTTCAAGCCATGACTATTTTCCTTTCCTTTCTCCTTGGCAGTAGTGGCACCTAGGATATCATGTTATAGGAGGAATGAGATTTCATAGAAATCCCAGTAGCATTGAACATACAACCATCAAGTCCACATGCATAAGATGTCATGCTACATGCAGTAAGATAACAATTTCTAGTCTTATGCCATGCTATAATCATTCTGAACCATGTCATCATATCATGGAGCCTATAATCATTCTGGTCAAAACTCAATCATGCAAGAGCCAAGGCATACATTGCAAGGAGTTCACAATCATCTGTCATAACAATCTCATGGCACAAAACACACATGCAGATACATCAAATGCAGATCAACAAAATAATTGCAGTTCACGCTACCTCAATTCCTTGCTTAACGTTTCCTCGCTTGATCCCTTGCTGGAGATCCTCCTAGGTTTCCAGGAGAGTTGCCTATCAACCATACAGTAAGGGTATGGTAAATTCCATATCCAGTATACCATTCTTTCTCAATATAATGCTACCCTTGTATCTTTCAATTTATAATTTCTGTATACCTTTCCTAAACCTTTGACCTTGGTTGGACCAAGCCTTAATCCTCAATTAAGGTCTTGGAATTCTTCCTTAACCATGATTAATCATGCTTCCTTGGTTAATCACTAACCCTTAGTCCTTAAGCCAATACTTAATAAGGTCCTCAAGTCACATAGCATAATCCTTTAAGATTAAATCACTAATCCCTTTTTGGATAACCATTAATCATTCTCTAATCAATATGATTAAGCTTAATCAATACTTAATCAACATGATTACCCATAATTAATCATCCTCAATTATCATAACTAATCACTAATTAATTAGGGTAGCTAACCTTAATCACTTACTAATCCTTAATCAGATAACATATTAATCTTAGCTATCACTAAACCATAATTAATCAAGGTAATTAATCCTAATCTTCCTCAAATAAATAATCAACTAAAAATAATTAACACTTAGGGAGATAAACATACCTTAATTAGCGCTTAATCGGCGATTAGAGGTGATTAAGCTTGCTGTCTCTCTTTCTCTCTCTTCTTTCTTCCTTTCTCTCTCCTAGAACTCAAGAACACAAAATTATCTCCCAACAAACACCTCTTGGCCGAATTCTTCATGAAAGGGGGGGTATTTATAGGCCTTGATATTTCAAAATGCCGAAAATGCCCTTCGGGAAAAAGATGCGATCTCGGCCGTCCATTTTTTTCTACTTTACACGTGGACAAATCTTAGGGCACTCACCATAAGAAAGTGACACATGTAGGGACACCTAATCACCATGTGATTTCCATGTGGAAAATAAATATTATTTTATTATTTTGTCTCTTATTTCCCTTTATGCCCTTGAACAATTTGGAAAATTCCAACTTTGTCCTCTCCTTCTAATTTTGGCCGAATTATTGCTCTTAATATTGGAAAAATATGACTCATCCAATAATCAGTGCAATCCACTGATTATTTGTGTATTTCGGTCCGATTTTCCAACAATCCTGTCCAATTTACTGTCACAAAATTTCGATTTCAACACCTCATTAATTTCCCCTCATTCCAAGGGTAATCCATGATTTTTTCTCAAGTTCTATCTCCCTCTATAATTTTCTAAATTTTATTCTGTCAAAAATCACTATTCTACCGATAATATTCGGTAATAAATATCCTTTAAGCTAACCTTTGTACATCCAAAGGTGGGAAATAATTTATAAATTAGGATAATATGTCACATAATTTATCCATATTTTTCCTTGAATTTTGAGGCCTCTATATATTTTAAATAATGGAAATTGGCTAATTTCCTTAATTAACCAAAAATTCCAATAATTACAAATAATTTCCTGATAAATTATTTTTAATCTCATATTCATCTTCTAAGCCTCAAATTATCTGTACCTCCTTTCTATTTTTCATGACTTTTTGGGAATTTCAGGAATTTGGACATTATTTCCAATACTGCCCTTTCTTGACTGATCTTTTCAAGAATGACGGTTATGTCCCTATTCTGATTTTTCCCCATAGTCTGGATCCTCTACCAGTCTACTATACTATTTGGCCTTAGTTAGTCACAAATCATTCATCAACTAAAATAAAATTATCAGGGTGTGACACTTGACACATGGCTCAATAGGATCCCTTGGATTTGCAAGACACCAATCTTGCTTTATCAGTATACTTTAGGCTCTGAGTTTTACTTCTTTTCTATAATTACAGTAGCTTAGCCTCTGTAATTATTTTTTATCAGATCCTTAATTTATTCTCCTCATTATTATCTTCCCAAATTTTCTCTTTGTCTCAAAATTAATTTCCTAATATTTAAATAAAAAGGAAAATTAATTTCCTTCTCTTTAGGGATTTTTCCACTTTTCACATTTATTTGGAAAAATCTTGGACACTTGAGAGTTTCCATTTAATTCCATAATTCCTTATAATTTCTTGGGATCTCATAGGAATTCTCTTGGGATTTTATTCCTCCTAAAATATTTATTTGGAATTTCCCAAATAAAATCCCTTAATTAGCCTAAATCACCCTTAATTCTCTCATAATTTCTCTAAGGGTAATTTGGTCATAAAACCAACTTATAATTTCATATAACTCTCAAAGGATATTATCCTCATTTTTTCTAATTTTCTAAAGCTTGGAAATATTTTCCTTATTTACATTTGACCAATTTTCTTAATTAGTCAATTTCCTATAATTGGCTTGGAAAATTACTGTAATTATTTTCCACCGAAATTCTTTCACTTTTCCTTATTATTTTTAATCCTCAATAATTTGAGAATATTACTTATCTCAAATTATCATAATGCTGGATGTGACACTTAGATACTCATGGCTGTAAGGAGAACTACACCGAGACGCTTCCAAATCACCATGGCAGAAACTTGACAGAAGAAGATGAGATGATGGTGAGATGAAGAAATGGATGAGATGGAGATAGATTGGGAGAAGAATGGCGATCCCCCTCAAAATCTGATTCTTTCCATTTTGTAACTAACGCCCTCCATCTGATTAGCATCCGCGCCTTTCAAGATGGAGCTCCAAGATTCGGGTCATCTACTTCCTCCTCCAGCTTCTATTCGCACGTTTCTGGTTTAATTTGCTGATATGTGTCATCCATCACGGCGCCTTCGTCCATTTGCCATGGCGCCTGGCCTGTACGGTGCCGTGTTGATTAGTGATCCTGAGCTTCATGTAAATACCAATCCACTGTGGTGCCTTCGTCCATCCACCGCGGCACTTTTAACCGAGAGTAACTTTGGATATCCGCCGCGGCGCCTTCCCAAATCAGCCGTGGCGCCTCAGACAGAATGGTGAAAATGCTACTGAAACTTCCTGAAATTCATACCAAAGCAGGGATCAAAAGTACACACATATAAAATCATATAAAAACATGTAAAAACACCTGCAAAACCTCACAATTCCTCTCATCAACTCTTATGCACAATGGAAGCTAATTATGCCCAAAGTATGCAATTATAGATGGCAAAAGCATGAGTTTAGGGCTAGAAATGTATGCAAATAATGAGACTTATCAACTCCCCCACACTTAGCTTTTGCACTCCTAGGCAAATCAGGTCTAAACATATTGTGAAAGAGAAGGATGAGAGAAAGGAGTAAGCAAGCTCAAAAGTTCAGGTTACAACTGCAACCAACAATGATTCTTCAACCAACATCCATCCATGGAACATTCTAATGTAAAGAAATGAAGCAATGATATGTAATTTAATCTAAGTGAATAAGATATAGAAGACCACACAAGGGAGTTAGTGTATCACTCAACTCACAGGTATTAAAGGTTCTTTCACTCAATTCACTTATTCAAATGCTCTACCATATGCTTGTAATAGCTCTACCTCTCCACCACTCAAATACATAAGTACTCAAGAATCAAGAGGACTTTTGTGGCTTGTAATGTAAAGGTGGGGAAGAAATGCACAAGAATACATATGAGGATGGAGTTGATATGTGAATCAATGTGTAGAATTCAATAGCATTAGTAATGTTCAATTTAAGATTTGATTTCTTGATCTTGAATTCCTAAGCTATAAAGGTGCTTTATTCTCACTTTCTTTTCTTTTCTTGCTTTTTCATTTCTTTTCAACTTTTCTATTCTCTTTCTCTTTTTTTTTTGCTTTACAATTCGCATGTTTCTTCTTCTTCTTTTTTTCAAAGCTCAAGTATGCATCTCCTCATATCAATCCATCAATTGAATCCATCAAAATGCTAGTGAATTCTGAAAAGAATGAATGAAATGAAATATGCATCCTTGTAGGAAAGAAGTTTTATAATTGAGAGTAAAATGAATGGAAAAAAATCAGCTAAAAGGCTCAAATGGGTAACAAGGGATAAATCATGTAGGGTTTAGCCATTTGGTCTAAGTAGCTATTTTGAATGAATGCCTCAATCAAGTTCAAGAGTACTAATGTTGCATGTGGTCTTGATTAAGAGCTAAGACAAGTTCTAGAGAGCATAAGAAATAAGTGAATGCACACACCAGAAATGAATATAAAGGCTCAAAGAATCCTTCCAACTAGGCTTTGTCTTCTATATTCATTCACTTCAGCTAAAGAACACATCATGCTTAATCTCTATGCATTAGAAAATTTCACTTCAGGATATTAATTTCCAATTCAGATCAGTCACAAATGTAACATTAGAATTCCTGAAGCAAGCTTAAACCTTCAAAAAGTTTTTGAAAACTGAGGTTCTACAAAAGACACAAAACACACAAAAACACAACATTCACTCCCCCACACTTAATCCTTGGATTGTCCTCAATGCAAATAGACTAAAGATATAACCATGTGTATCAAAAATATAGCAAGAGACAAGAAATGGGACCAAGATAGAGAGAGCTTATTCTGAACAGCTTACTACTATATATATATATATATTTCTTTTCTACTGGTTAGTCCCTTCCCCCACACTTATTCTAAACAAGCAATCCAACATATGATGTAACAAGCAATTCAAGATAGAAAAGGAAGGAAAGGGACAACCATGTAGTTTAAAACACTTCAAGCTCTTGAATGAGAAAGTAGCATCTCTAATGATGAACATATGAGTTTCCAAGATATTTTTCAGCTCCAGTACCTTAGGTGGTGGTTCTGGGTCAATAGGCATAGGGTTCATAATGTATGGTTCCTTCAACAAAGAATCATGATTAGACTTATCAAAACAATCACTGAAATTCACTGAATAGGTACTCACACAAGAGGATGCACAAAGATGAGAAGTTGTTGTATGCTCATGACCAAAAAGACATAAATCTGGTGTTAAATCACATGAGAGTATCTCAAGTGAAAAATAATGAGCATATATAACAATGAAAATTTGGTTATGTACAAATCCTCTGTTAGTACCTATGTTGTCAAAAACATGTGCAAATCCATGGTGAACAATTTCAAGATTTGAGTCATGCACAAGTCTAAATGTGGTATGCTTATTATCATACAATTTAGGACCATGAATTTCCAAACCCTCAATATCAAGTGGAAGATCACATGACAATGTGGGATGCAAGAGCCATTAAATTGGATTTCCAATACTGAGTATAGGAACAATACAGTGTAGAATATATGGATATTTAAGCTCACGCAAACAATCATAGACATTAGAGGAAGCAAAAGGAAATTTTGATAGATCAAGATTATTCTCAAGTTCCCCTTTCACTTTCCTATGATCGAGTATCCTAGACAAATCAGAATTACCATCATCTTTTATCAAATCATCTTGAAAATCATCAAAGAATGCAGAATTAAGGGAGTAAATAGCAGTAGTAGTGCTACGGTCAATATCCTCTCTTATTAAATCATTATGGGAAGCATCAAAAAATGCAGAATTAGAGGGATTAATAGCAGTGACAACATTTTCAACATTTTGCAGCAATATTGTTTCAATTTCATTTTGTATTTCATCTTCCTTCACAGCGGCAATGCATGGTTCAGCTCCTTCCAAATCCTCTATGCCTGCCACATCAAGTAAAATACCTTCCTCAAGGCTTTTGTCAAGTGTAACATGTGTATTAAAGTCATTAATTGAATTAGATGAAGAATCAAAGCCATGTGAAATGGAAAGCCAGTGTCACATCCAGAAATATGGTATTTGAAAAATAAGAATATTCATAAATAATTAAGGGTCAAAAATGACAAGGAGTAATAGAAGAATATTTTGTGGAAAAAAATTATTATAATTTTCTAAGCCAATTGTGAAAAGTTTGACTAATTAAGGAAAATTGGTCAAGAGTAAATAGGGGAAAAATAATTCCAAGTCTCAGAAAATTAAAGAAAAATAAGGACAAAGGTCCTTGAGAATTATATGGAATTATAAAATTAGTTTTATGACCAATTTGCCCTTAGAGAAATTACAAAGGAATTTAAGGGCAATTTAAGCTAATTTAAGGTCCTTATTTGGAAAATTCCAAATAAATATATTTAAGAAGGATAAAATTCCAAGAAAATTCCTATGAAATCCCAAGGAATTATAAGAAATTATGAAATTAAAAGAAGACCCTCAAGTATCCAGGATTTTTTCCAATTCTTTGGAAAAGTGGAAAAATCACTAAAGAGAAGGAAAATAGTTTTCCTTTTTATGTAATTATTGGGAAATTAAATTTGAGACAAAGAGGGCAATTTGGGAAGATAAAAATAAGGAGAATAATTTATGGATCTGAGAGAAAATAATTACAGAGGCTAGAGCACTGTAATTATAGAAAAGAAGTTAAACCCGGAGTAAAAGTGCATCGATAAAGTGTTGATCGGAGCCTTGCACTTTACTTGGCCCATAAGCTACCACTTGTCAAGCCTTTAATGGATGATAATTAGAGCTTTCCAAGTGTCAAGCTACCAATGGAGAGGATCTTGACTTTGGAATTTAATTACAATGTGAATTAAGTTAATTAAAGAGAAAATGCAAGACTAAGTAGGCTTATGACACTTGGCTCTTCATTAATTGTGGTAGATGGGATATTTTGATAGCATTGATGAGCTCATCTCTCCCCTAAATTAGATGGGAATTTCGTGCAAGGCATGAAGAGAGGGAAAAAGAGAGAGTTTTGAGGGAAAACCAAGAGAAAGGCATCAACTTTGGTCATACAATCAAGGTTCAAGGTGAGTTCTTGGCTCTAGATGTGTTCTTGCCTTGTTTTCTTTCTCTTTTATGGTTGAAAATATGTCTTCTCTCCCTCTTTTTATGCTGGCTGAACTGGTTGTTTAAGGGGAAAGGGAGTTTTGCTCATCACACTTGTTAAAATACTACAACACAAGCTAGATCCTAGTGTTTGCAAGTGATTATAGTTGGTTTTGAAGCATTTTTCATGGTTACTTCCTTGAGTGTCATTTTCGGCCAAGACAAGATCTGAACCCTAGGATGTGTTTTTCAAAGTTTTGAGGCTTCCATTGTGTTCAAAATGAAAAATGGTGTAGGGTAAATCTAAAGAACAAGTGTTGGAAGCCATAGAAGCAAAGTTGCAATTTTTGAGTTTTAAACCCTAAGGGTTCGGTCAAGCTGAAACAGGAAGAGAAAAATTTATTTTGTTAAATCTAAGTAGATATTTAGAATCTACATGAAAAACCATGCAGGAGAGGGTCAAGGGGGAATTTTTAGGGTTTATGGAAAACAACTCTAAAAATTCAAGAAACAAAGATAGAGGCTTTAAGGGGTTTAGGAGCTTCTTAAGTTATGTAATTGATTTTTATGTGGAATGTTTAATAATACTTGCTGCCCTTTTTGGGGATTGCCATGTTAGGGTTTGGCATTTGTGGAAGCAAGAAAGAAGAACAAGAAAAATCAAAGAGCATTGGATTAAGGTAGTAAGATTTAATTAGCCTTAATGTTGAATGTTGCATTGATTGCTATGCAATTTCATGTGCTATTATGTGGTTGAACTAAATGATGATGATGATGATGATTGTGTAGCTATACTCCTTGCTTTATGTGCCTTGGCTATTGCATGTTAGAGTGCTACATGTATGAGGTAAAGTAGTTCCCTATTAATAGCAAAAGGTTGGAATGCTTGTAATTGATGCATGTTAATGTTTTGGTTGATTGATTTTGCTACTGGGATTTTCAAAAATCTCATCCCCCCAATTATAATGTAAAATTTTAGGTCCTGTAACTCTCAAGAACAAGCTGCAGAATGGAGGCTAATTATGGTGTCATACCATAAAATTTTCGTGGACATTTGGTTATGTATAATTATCAATGGTTGGTGCTGTAACCCTTAAGCAGGACGTTAGTTTAGAGCCACGGTTTATTTAGTTACTGAACGAATTTCAGCATGAAACTTGGTATGCTTATAGTTGACATCCTGAACTTCAGATTGATAGGCATTACGTTAAAAATGGCCAAGTATACGATTTTTAATGATTTTTCAAAGTTAAGGTTCAGAATCTGGAAAAAGAGTTTTTGGCAAATGGATAATGTTACCTTTCACAAAAACCTGACACTTTTTCATAAGGAATTGGATAACGATATTATTTTTTCTTGAAAGAGGACTTAAAGAGATTTAAATATAATTTTGAACCACCTCATTTCAATTTTTATGGAATAAGTTATGAATTTTTGAAGTTGGACCAGAAAACTAGATTTTTACCCGATGAACAGTAAAAATCTGAAAATCAGCGTTTTTCATGAATTTTTAAGCCCAAGACCATCCAATGTGGTCTAAAATGGTTTTTATTAAACCCTAAGTGGATCCAATAATAAGGTGTGATAGCCAGCAATCAATTTCCTTACAAATGAGGCATGACACGTCACCTTCACATGCACAAAAACAAGAAAGAGGGTGGAAAGAAGAGATCGGGGTGAATTCATCATCAAATTCAATTTTATTAGAAAATTTCAATTTATTCAATGACTCTTGTACACATGAAAGTCCATCAATCAGGGAATCAGAACCTTCATTAGCACTACACATATCAATATTATCCACTTCCACACCAGAAGAAATAGGAATCGTGCAATCAACATGTTCATTAACATCATGACATTGATTTCCTAAATTCAGGCTCAAGGAAGGTTCACTACTCTCAACATATTCATGCTTGTCATTTTGTCCAACACACAAGTGACTTGAAAAATTTTCATTCAAAGCTTGACAAGAAACAAGAGAAACATCATCTTCATGCTCAAGAGGATTGGGTTCAGTTACATCATGCTCTAAAGTATTTTCATTAACATCAATAACACAAGGAATATCATCAACAATAGTTTCACAAAAGAAAAGGAATAGAAACAGGAGTAACCTTAAGAGATAGGGTTTGCTCTTCCTCTTCAATTTCTTGGATTGTTGGCATGACATGCAGCGGCTTTTGCTTCAACCTCTTAAGTCTGTGCCTTCTTCTCCTCGTGTTAAAGCCAAATAGCTTGATCTTTCTTGGTTGCTTAGGAATTTCTTCCTTAGCTACTTCAGTCTCAGGCTTATCACAATCAGTAGCAGTAATTAGAGCACTATGACTACCCCCATCATCAATTTGTGATGTAACATGTGTATCACTTCTAGGGTATATTTCAATTCCAAAAGCTTCACCCAAACTACCACATCATTGCAGTGATGGGGCATTAAAGTCTCCACTTTGAGGTGCTGGACTACTCAGTTCTTGTTCTAAAGTACGTTCGGATTCTTGAGAGGATGTTGTTGGAAATTATGCCCTAAGGGCCAATCATTATGTTATGAACATTGTTGATTTATGAATTTATTAATTACGTTATCATATTATTTGCATGTTTACTGTGATGACTATCCTTAGATAACTCATGATTTATCCTAAATGTCCTTAGTCGGTCATCTATTTGGGAGCAGAGATGAAATAAGACCAGTATGACTTTAAAGATATATAGAGATATAAATTAAAGTCATAGGCACATGTAAGAGTACAAGGTGTTAGACCGACCCGCTATGAGAGAGCTACATGGGTTAAGTCATAAGCTTCTCACATATACAAACCATGTCACTGTGCCCTTTGACTTGAGATCATCATGGATTCCTACATGAGAAACGCTCAGCTTTGACCTAGTCAAAAGTCACTTTTGACCGAGTGATCATAAAGACTATGTTCAGGCTTAGTGGTTTTTCATGCGGAGGAATGTGAATGGTCAAGATGGAATTTGTCCCTCACATTCATAGAGAGATATTACTAGGCCCCTCGATGAGTGAGTCTGAGAAATGTATGGCCATACTATAATTGAAAGGTAGCTCCGTTTCTATACTCAGACTACTCAGGGATTGAGAAAGTAACGGTCATGAATAGGAGGATGACGTTCTCCATGCTTCATCCATGACCAAAATGTCGTGTGACAAAAGGGACGTGATATGGTTGTATGAAAGGTTACATCGTTCAACGATCCTCATATGATTTGGGTAGTCGTGATGTCTTGCTAGAGACCGCTTACGACTTGTGAGTCATTATAGTTAATGGCCTACTGCCAACTTCATATGGGCCTACAGGGTCGCACACAAAATAGCCCAACACGAGTTATGATGTCCAAATTCATTGAATCTAAGATATGTCCAGATTCAATGAATAATATAGGGTGGACGTGTGTATATATATATATAAATTCGTGTATATATATACATATTATATAAATATAAGAGATATTAATTGTTAGATTTAATTTATAAAGATAAATTAAATCTATATAAATTAATTCCGTCATATCTTTATTTTGAATTAAATAAATAGGTGAATTAAATCTATGAGACGGATTTAATATAAACCATATTTATTTAATTGTTCTCTTATCTAATTAGGCAATATTTGATATTGTATTAATTTCAGAATTAATTTAGGATTAATTTCGAAATTAAATATCATTCATAATACTTATAGCATCCTATATATTTGATATTAGGAGCTAGGGTTTTGGGTGAGAGAGTGAAAACACTTGCAGATAAGAGACGGCCAAAAATTGGAGAAGGAGGACGGATTCTTTGAAAAACCCTAGACGGACAAAGAGACGCTAGCATGTCGTTCGTGACTGGAGAGCTATTCGTGTGGATACCGGTAGAGGAAGCCGACCAGAGTTGTCGACTTCGAACGACAAAGGAGGCGAGCAGAGGCATCCTGAATGGCGGAATCATCGAGCCACCAAGAAATCGAACATCGAAGGTAATGCTTCTTACTACTTGACTTAAACACGATCGGTAGATCCGGGCAAGGGATTGAAATTTTAAATTTATCATCCGTTGCGCGTTTTTCAATTCCCTACAGATGTCTCACTTTCTGATTCAGTTACAGTTGTAACAGTAGCTTGAATTTCTTGTTCATCATCCAAATATCGAGCTTTAAACCATGGTTCGCCCTCTTCACCATTTGATTTCTCCCAAAATATATGCATTATGAGTCTGTTTGACAATTCAGCAATTTCATTCAGCTCTTCTAATTCGGGCACTGCGGCCTTTAGCTTGAGGCGCACTGCAGCTCTTCTCACTTTCTGATTCGGGCACTGCGGCCTTTAGCTTGAGGCGCCGCGGCCTCTGAGACAGAGAGCTACAAAACGCAAGAATGGGCAATGTGTTGCGGCTGATTGTGAAATGTGCTGCGGCGCTTTGTACAGAAAGCTCAGAAACCAGTCAAAAACATTCTGAACACATGCAGAAATACAAGAACACTAAAATACAAAGATTAAACATGATCCAGCTAAATTTTTGGGACAAGAGTACTCACATATCAAAGCTATGAGACCACAAAATGTAATCACAAGAATAAAAAACAGGACAGTCTATAGGCTAGAATTCAAGCAACAAAACACTGTAAAACAAATTAAACTGACACTTAACCAATTAAAACCTTGAGCAACCGTGCCTCCCTGGCAACGGCGCCATTTGATAAAGCCTTTGTCGTTAAGGGCTCTCAAAAATACTAGAATTAAGCTTAGTGCAGTGGCTCAACCCTAGGTCGATTCACAAGGAGGCTTGTTGTTCAAGAGTTTTGTTAATTAAATGCCTTCACAAATTATTAACAGTGGAAGTGATCTGGTTATTTATATTGATTTTTTGGTTTTGCAAATGTAGAATGTAAATGTTTATATCTTTTGGTTTATCTAAGTGACAAATTATGAAGCGAATGAGTGATAGAATATCAGATATGAGTGAAGTGTTCTCTTAGAAATGTGCTCTACCTTCCTAGTCCACTTATGGATACAGGAGTTCAACAACCAAATCAAGACTTGGCTAACAACTCGCTGGCTTCCTCACTGTCAATACTACAACTCGTATGAATCAACAAGAAGGCTAGAATCATTCGGCTTAGGAAAAATAAAATGATAAATCAATCCTCCTGTGAATCACGACCGTGCATTGTCTTAAAAATATGTTGAATTGATTATGAGAACTGAAACAACTTGTCCAGAAACCACAATGCAATACGACTAAGAAATCAGAAGGAACAATCTCAACTTGATCTTGCAAATGAAATATCATTCTACCAATCCTAATCAGATTCAACAACTCCAGTGAAAATGTAAATCAAAATCAAATCCTGAACTACAACTTGAAATGAACAACTCACTCAATCAATCTGTAGGTTCAGACTGAAGCTAAGAATCTAGAAGAAACTCCCTTTAATCGAATTAGGGACTCAGGCTTGGCTTCATTTCTAGGAAGAACATGGACGCTTAGTGTCACACCCTGATAATTTTATTCTAACTGATGAATGATTTGTGACTGACTAAGGCCAAGTAGTATAGTAGACTGGTAGAGGATCCAGGCTATGAGGAAAAAATCAGGATAGGGACATAACGGTCATTTCTGAAAAGATCAGTTAAGAAAGGGCAGTATTGGAAATAATGTCCAAATTTCCTGAAAAATTCCCAGAAAATTATGAAAAATAGAAAGGAGGGTACAGAATAATGTTTGAGGCTTAGAAGATGAATATGAGATTAAAAATAATTTATCAGGAAATTATTTGTAATTATTGGAATTTTTGGTTAATTAAGGAAAATTAGCCAATTTCCATTATTTAAAATATATAGAGGCCTCAAAAATTCAAGGAAAAATATGGATAAATTATGTGACATATTATCCTAATTTATAAAATTATTTCCCACCTTTGGATGTACAAAGGTTAGCTTAAAGGATATTTATTACCAAATTATTATCGGTAGAATAGTGATTTTTGACAGAATAAAATTTAGAAAATTATAGAGGGAGATAGAACTTGAGAAAAATCATGGATTACCCTTGGAATGAGGGGAATTTAATGAGGTGTTGAAATCGGAATTTTGTGACAGTAAATTGGACAGGATTGCTGGAAAATCGGGCCGGAAATACACAAATAATCAGTGGATTGCACTGATTATTGGATGAGTCATATTTTTTCCAATATTAAGAGCAATAATTCGGCCAAAATTAGAAGGAGAGGACAAAGTTGGAATTTTCCAAATTGTTCAAGGGCATAAAGGGAAATAAGAGACAAAATAATAAAATAATGTTTATTTTCCACATGAAAATCACATGGTGATTAGGTGTCCCTACATGTGTCACTTTCTTATGGTGAGTGCCCTAAGATTTGTCCACGTGTAAAGTAGAAAAAAATGGACGGCCGAGATCGCATCTTTTTCCCGAAGGGCATTTTCGGCATTTTGAAATATCAAGGCCTATAAATACCCCCCTTTCATGAAGAATTCGGCCAAGAGGTGTTTGTTGGGAGAGAATTTTGTGTTCTTGAGTTCTAGGAGAGAGAAAGGAAGAAAGAAGAGAGAGAAAGAGAGACAGCAAGCTTAATCACCTCTAATCGCCGATTAAGCGCTAATTAAGGTATGTTTATCTCCCTAAGTGTTAATTATTTTTAGTTGATTATTTATTTGAGGAAGATTAGGATTAATTACCTTGATTAATTATGGTTTAGTGATAGCTAAGGATTAATTATGTTATTTGATTAAGGATTAGTAAGTGATTAAGGTTAGCTACCCTAATTAATTAGTGATTAGTTATGATAATTGAAGGATGATTAATTATGGGTAATCATGTTGATTAAGTATTGATTAAAGCTTAATCATATTGATTAGAGAATGATTAATGATTAATCATATTGATTAGAAAATGATTAATCATGTTAATTAAGGAATGAATAATGGTTAATCATGTTGATTAGAGAATGATTAATGGTTAATCCAAAAAGGGATTAGTGATTTAATCTTAAAGGATTATGACTATGTGACTTGAGGACCTTAATTAAGTATTGGATTAAGGACTAAGGGTTAGTGATTAACCAAGGAAGCATGATTAATCATGGGTTAAGGAAGAATTCCAAGACCTTAATTGAGGATTAAGGCTTGGTCAAACCAAGGTCAAAGGTTTAGGAAAGGTATACAGAAATTATAAATTGAAAGATACAAGGGTAGCATTATATTGAGAAAGAATGGTATACTGGATATGGAATTTACCATACCCTTACTGTATGGTTGATAGGCAACTCTTCTGGAAACCTAGGAGGATCTCCAGCAAGGGATCAAGGAGGAAACGTTAAGCAAGGAATTGAGGTAGCGTGAACTGCAATTATTTTGTTGATCTGCATTTGATGTATCTGCTATGTGTGTTTATGTGCCATGAGAATGTTATGTACAGATGATGTGAACTCCTTGCAATGTATGCCTTGGCTCTTGCATGATTGAGTTTTGACCAGAATGATTATATGCTCCATGATATGATGACATGGATACAGAATGATTATAGCATGGCATAAAGACTAGAAATGTTATCTTACTGCATGTAGCATGACATCTTATGCATGTTGACTTGATGGTTGTATGTTCAATGCTACTGGGATTTCTATGAAATCTCATCCCTCCTATAACATGATATCCTAGGTGCCACTACTGCTAAGGAGAAAGGAAAGGAAATAGTCATGGCTTGAAGAAGTTATGAATTATGTAATGTATTATACGGTTTTGAACCTTTCTCTTTCAAGCCATGTAAGCATACTATGTTCATAAATACATGATATGATACCCTTTTTGGAATGTATATTAATGATAGAGTAGCTTTATAAGTGATTATGGTATGATTATAGTGAAAAACGAAATGCTGTCAAAATTAGTGAAAAAGGGGATAAAAATGGTCTAGATTTGACCAAACTTTGACCAACGAAGACCCTGGTCAAATGGTTGACTTTTTCCCTGAAATTTGGTATGCGAATAGATCTTATTTTTCCCTTTAAAATAAGTGGTAAAGCGTCACAATCGGAGTTTTGTGTAAGAAGTTATGCCTTTCCGAAGTTAGGCAAAAATCCTGGAAAATAGAAAAATGACCAAATGAACAGTACTTTTCGAAATTGAAAACGAATGCGTTTCTGATTAAAGCGGAACCTGAGGTCATTTTTCCTTGATAGATGATGTTAAGAGCTTCGAGTGAGACTTGGAACGACCTCGTTTCGATTTTTCTAGAATTAGTTATGATTTTTCAAAGTTATGCCAAGTTTAAGGTTACGGTGAATAGTAATGCGGGAAAAGAAATTTTCAAATTCAGGTTTTTCAACCCGGTAACCTTAGATTGCGCTTCCGAATGTCTTAACTTGGCACAACATAAGGTCGTAAACGTAAGGTGTTACATTTATGGTATCAGAGCACATGGTTCTGGCACACAGAACAAATTTTGATATTTTGTATGCTCTGCATTTTAAGGAAAGCATGTGATAGTGCTTATTAATGAGTTCATTTGGTCATTAGGATTACAGAAAAGCTCAGGTAATGGCTGTTTGTAGTGGAAGTGGAAAATCCGGAGAGACCATCAGCAAGGTCATGCCCGGTGAGCGATATCCATGGTGGTATGATGAGACATGGTGGTACGAGGACATTGAGAGGTATGGAGAGCTTAGCACTAAATCCCCAGCTACTCAGGTAGATTACTTCGGTTTCAAGGGGAAGGCTCTAGAGAAAGACATTGCCACTGTTGCCTCTAATAATATAGCTCCAGTTGTTAAGATGCCTACTAAGGATGAAGCAGGTCCAAGTAAGATCCCTATACCTGAAATTAAGAAAGAGTTCCAGTGCCTCCCTCAGCTAGTTCAAGAATTCCAGTTTAGAAGCCGTTTCATTAGGCCATATGAGCACCAGGAAGCTGATGTATACTTAAGGTTCTTAGAGGACATTAAGAGCCTTTATTATTGGGTGACTAGAGAGGATCATACCTTGGGAAATGAAGATTGGATCCTAGCCCTGTTCCATGTAATCCCCAAGACATGGAAATGGAATGAAGGAATCAATGAGATATGTAATCGCCTAACCAGATGCACTTTCCTGGAGATGGTCGACGCCATAGAGACCTTTGTATGGGCTACTTTTCCATGAGCTGGTCATGGTCAGTGCTAGACTGATGATGTATATAGTGTAAATAGTTTTGGACTGTATATAAGTTAGGCTAACTGCTAAAAACTCTGTGTAACCCTTGTGTTGCTGTACAAATGTTTGTTATATAAATAAGAAGGGTATGTTTATATGATAAATGATTAAAGAGTTCCTTTATTCTCCCATAGTTAATTAAAGAACAAGCGAAATGGTGAGAACACGGAGAGGAGCAAGAAACACTCCTGAGGAACCACATAGAGATCCTATCCAGCAAGTAATGAATAGGCTGGATGAGCAACAACGAGTCGTACAGCAACTACAAGAGGCACAGTTACGGCAGCAAGAAGAGAGAGACGCCGTTATAGCAGCAGCGGTAGCAGCAGCGATTGCTCAGTTACGACAACCTGAGCAAATGCAAGCTGAAGCGACCCCACAAGTCCAACAGCAAGTACCTGAAGAGCAAGCAGGAGTGGCTGAAAATCAAGGAGATATTCAGCAGTGGATTACGAAATTTTGCAAGCATAATCCACCAGAGTTCAAGGGTTCATTGGAACCACAAATAGCTGAAGATTGGATTACCCGACTGGAGAAGATCTTTCGGGTAATGGGATGTTCATCTGAGATTAAAGCTCAGATGGCAATTTATAAGCTAGAAAAGGAAGCAGATCAGTGGTGGAACAACACTGAGTTGGTACTGCAAGCCAACAACACCCCAATAACATGGGAGGTGTTCAAAGAAAGATTCTATCAGAAGTACTTTCCCCGATCAGCACAGGATAAAATGGAAGCTGAATTCCTAGTGTTGCAGCAGGGGAATAATGAAACTTTTGATGACTACTTAGCAAAGCACATTCGGCTGTCCCGTTATTCTGCTATCTTAAACGTCTTAATGACGAACGGTGGAATACGGAGAAGCTGGTCAGAGGATTAAAGCCGACATTAAGGGAGGTCGTGGCGCCTCAGCAGATCGAGAGTTTTAACAAGGCAGTAGAAGTCTGCCGCATTACTGAAGCAAGTCAAAATCATCGAGGAATGATGCCGATAGCTTTGAAAGCTGAGAGACCCCCATCGAGGCCGAATCAAGAAGGAACCTCTTATGTTAACAAAAAGAGGAAGAGGCCTGGCTTTGGCAGAAAGATGAGAAGAGGAGGCAGACGACCTGAAGGGTTTGATATCACACGAAGGGCCAAGGAATGTGAGAAGTGTGGCAAGAATCATGGCGACAGGCCATGTTTATTTGGCCAGAACGTGTGCTATAGATGTGGGAGACCAGGACACTTTTCGAAGGAATGCCCACAAGGGGCAGATGGGACGAGACAGCAGACCCAAGGCAGGGTGTTTGCCCTTACACAGGAAGAGGCCCGTAAGTCACCTGACATGATCCAAGGTACGATCACTGTTAATGATTGCCTTGTGTATGCCATGTTTGACTCAGGTGCTAGCCATTCCTTTATATCACATGATTGTGTTGGGCGATTGGGTTTGACTGTTGATACCTTGCCATATGATATTGTTGTTTCTACTCCCACTAGTCCTAAAGTTGTGACTTCTAAAGCATGCCTGAATTGTGTGGTCTGTTATCAGCATTGTTGCACTATCATTGACTTGATATGCATGCCTTTTCGTGACATTGAGGTGATAATTGGTTTGAATTGGTTATCTGCCAATAACATACTTCTAGATTGTGGTAAGAAAACGTTAGTATTACCCTCTAAGGAAGAAATTCCTAGAAAAGAAGTAAGTCTAAATTTTATAACTGAAGCCGAAGCGAGTAGATGCTTACGGCACGGATGTCAAGGATATATTGTATTCTTCTCAATTCGAGCAGAGGCAGAAGAAGGAATTGAAGAGATACCGATAGTGAAAGACTTCCCAGAGGTATTTCCAACAGAGATCAGTGGACTTCCGCCAGAGCGAGAAGTGGAGTTCACATTGATCTTGTACCAGGGACAAAACCAATATCCAAAGCTCCATATCGAATGGCTCCCAACGAAATGGTTGAGCTAAAGAGACAATTGAGGAGCTGTTGGAGAAGGGTTTTATAAGACCAAGTGTATCTCCCTGGGGTGCTCCAGTACTCTTTGTGAAAAAGAAAGACGGTAGTCTAAGGCTATGCATTGACTATCGAGAGCTAAACAAGGTGACGATAAAGAATAAATACCCTCTGCCGCGAATTGATGATCTGTTAGACCAACTGGCAGGAGCAACGGTGTTTTCCAAGATCGATCTACGATCGGGATATCATCAGCTGCGGATAAAGACAGAAGATGTTTCGAAGACTGCATTTAGGACCCGATACGGACACTATGAGTTCTTAGTGATGCCGTTTGGATTGACAAATGCACCTGCTATTTTCATGGACTACATGAACCGGATTTTTAGACCATACTTAGATCTGTTTGTAGTAGTTTTTATTGATGACATACTAGTGTACTCCAAAACTCAAGAAGAGCATGAGCAGCACTTGAGAATTGTGCTGAGTACACTGAAGGAGAAACAACTCTACGCCAAGCTCAGTAAATGTGAGTTTTGGTTAAAGGAAGTTAAATTCCTAGGCCATGTGATTAACCATGAAGGTGTGGCCGTAGATCCCAGTAAAGTTGAATCAGTACTGAACTGGGAGCAGCCTAAGACAGTGACAGAGATACGAAGTTTCTTAGGGCTGGCAGGTTACTATAGGAGATTTATCCAGGACTTTTCTAGAATTGCCCAAGCGCTGACAAAGCTAACCAGGAAGAACCAGCAGTTCTTGTGGGACGAGAAATGTGAGGCAAGTTTTCAAGAGCTGAAGCGAAGGCTAACCTCTACCCCAGTACTAGTTATCCCCGATCCAACACTACCATATGTAGTGTACACAGATGCTAGCAAACAGGGATTGGGATGTGTACTGATGCAGCAGGGAAGAGTTGTTGCCTACGCCTCGC
Source organism: Neltuma alba (assembly GCF_004799145.2). Classification (NCBI taxonomy): domain Eukaryota; kingdom Viridiplantae; phylum Streptophyta; class Magnoliopsida; order Fabales; family Fabaceae; genus Neltuma; species Neltuma alba. The sequence goes on along the minus strand of NW_021634563.1, from coordinate 22,704 downwards.
GCCAATTAAAACCTCACGAAGAAAATTACCCCACTCATGACCTAGAGCTTGCAGCGATAGTGTATGCCTTGAAGATATGGAGGCATTATTTGTATGGGGCAACTATAGAATTGTTCTGTGATCACAAGAGTCTCAAGTACCTGCAAGACCAGAAAGAACTTAACATGAGACAGAGGAGATGGATGGAGTTGTTGAAAGATTATGACTATCAGATCAAGTATCATCCGGGAAAAGCCAATGTAGTGGCTGATGCTTTGAGCAGAAAAGTGGTGCAAGTAGCTACCCTCATGATCAAAGAGGGTGATCTGTTAGAAGATATAAGAGATTGGGGTCCTATTTATCACATGCAGTTAACAGCAGATGATGTGGCTAATGAGCCATTAGTGCAGAGAACAACTGTTGATGTGATAAGACAAATCAAAGAAGCTCAAAGAGGAGATCCGTTAGCAAAGACCCTTCGAGCTAAAGTCTTGAGCAATGAGACAAAAGATTTGAGATCTCAACAGAGGAGTAATAGAATTCAGAGGAAGATCGTATGTTCCTCCTGTAGATGATCTCAGGAAGCAAATCCTAGATGAGGCACATAAAAGCAAATATACGATTCATCCAGGAATGACCAAGATGTATCAAGACATCAAGTCATTATTTTGGTGGCCTGGTATGAAACGAGATGTCACTGAGTATGTGACAAAGTGCCTTACATGCCAAAAGGTGAAGACGGAACATCAGAAGCCGTCAGGATTTTTACAACCCCTTAGTATTCCTGAATGGAAATGGGATAGTATCTCTATGGACTTCATAGTAGGACTACCTCGTACGTCGTCAGGATACGATGCAATATGGGTCATAGTTGATAGACTGACGAAGTCGGCCCATTTCTTGGCGATTAATGTTAAATATTCGCCAGAGAAGTTAGCGAGGTTATACATTAAAGAGATCGTAAGATTACATGGGGTTCCAGAGTACATTGTGTCTGACAGGGATCCAAGATTCATGTCGAGATTCTGGAAAGCAGTGCAAGAAGCCATGGGCACGGTACTGAGTTTCAGTACAGCTTATCATCCGCAAACGGACGGACAAACAGAACGAACGATACAGACACTAGAAGATATGCTGAGAGCGTGCGTTATGGATTTCAAAGGAAGCTGGGATGAATATCTGCCTTTGGCAGAATTCGCGTACAACAACAGTTACCATTCCAGTATCCAGATGGCACCATACGAGGCATTGTACGGGAGAAAGTGCAGGTCCCCGCTTTGTTGGGCAGAACTCGGAGAGAGAAAAATTTGGGGTCCAGATATAGTAGATCGTACCTCTGAACAGATTAAACAGATCAAACAGAGGTTACTCACGGCTCAAAGCAGACAGAAGAGCTACGCCGACAGTAGGAGAAAGCCGTTAGAGTTCGAGGTTGGAGACCATGTCTTCCTGAAGGTATCTCCAACTACCGGAGTAGGACGATCTATTAAGGCGAGAAAGCTGACGCCTAAATATGTGGGACCATTCCAAATACTCTCAAAGGTAGGACCTGTAGCCTATCGACTGGCCTTACCCCCGAACTTAAGTCAGTTGGACAACGTCTTCCATGTTTCCCAGTTGAAGAAGTACAATCCGGATCCAGAACATGTGCTAGAATATGATCAGATTGAGCTAAAGAACAATCTGACATTTGAAGTAAGACCAGAACGCATAGTGGATCGGAAAGTCAAGCAGCTGAGGAACAAAGGAATTCCTTTGGTCAAAGTGATTTGGAAAGATCTAAATCAAGAAGAGGCCACGTGGGAAAAGGAGGACGAGATGAGGAGCAAGTATCCAGAGCTCTTCACATAAGGTATGTGTTAAAATTTCGAGGACGAAATTTATTTTTAGGGGGAAGAAATGTCACACCCTGATAATTTTATTCTAACTGATGAATGATTTGTGACTGACTAAGGCCAAGTAGTATAGTAGACTGGTAGAGGATCCAGGCTATGAGGAAAAATCAGGATAGGGACATAACGGTCATTTCTGAAAAGATCAGTTAAGAAAGGGCAGTATTGGAAATAATGTCCAAATTTCCTGAAAAATTCCCAGAAAATTATGAAAAATAGAAAGGAGGGTACAGAATAATGTTTGAGGCTTAGAAGATGAATATGAGATTAAAATAATTTATCAGGAAATTATTTGTAATTATTGGAATTTTTGGTTAATTAAGGAAAATTAGCCAATTTCCATTATTTAAAATATATAGAGGCCTCAAAAATTCAAGGAAAAATATGGATAAATTATGTGACATATTATCCTAATTTATAAAATTATTTCCCACCTTTGGATGTACAAAGGTTAGCTTAAAGGATATTTATTACCAAATTATTATCGGTAGAATAGTGATTTTTGACAGAATAAAATTTAGAAAATTATAGAGGGAGATAGAACTTGAGAAAAATCATGGATTACCCTTGGAATGAGGGGAATTTAATGAGGTGTTGAAATCGGAATTTTGTGACAGTAAATTGGACAGGATTGCTGGAAAATCGGGCCGGAAATACACAAATAATCAGTGGATTGCACTGATTATTGGATGAGTCATATTTTTTCCAATATTAAGAGCAATAATTCGGCCAAAATTAGAAGGAGAGGACAAAGTTGGAATTTTCCAAATTGTTCAAGGGCATAAAGGGAAATAAGAGACAAAATAATAAAAAATAATTTATTTTCCACATGAAAATCACATGGTGATTAGGTGTCCCTACATGTGTCACTTTCTTATGGTGAGTGCCCTAAGATTTGTCCACGTGTAAAGTAGAAAAAAATGGACGGCCGAGATCGCATCTTTTTCCCGAAGGGCATTTTCGGCATTTTGAAATATCAAGGCCTATAAATACCCCCCTTTCATGAAGAATTCGGCCAAGAGGTGTTTGTTGGGAGAGAATTTTGTGTTCTTGAGTTCTAGGAGAGAGAAAGGAAGAAAGAAGAGAGAGAAAGAGAGACAGCAAGCTTAATCACCTCTAATCGCCGATTAAGCGCTAATTAAGGTATGTTTATCTCCCTAAGTGTTAATTATTTTTAGTTGATTATTTATTTGAGGAAGATTAGGATTAATTACCTTGATTAATTATGGTTTAGTGATAGCTAAGATTAATTATGTTATTTGATTAAGGATTAGTAAGTGATTAAGGTTAGCTACCCTAATTAATTAGTGATTAGTTATGATAATTGAAGGATGATTAATTATGGGTAATCATGTTGATTAAGTATTGATTAAAGCTTAATCATATTGATTAGAGAATGATTAATGATTAATCATATTGATTAGAAAATGATTAATCATGTTAATTAAGGAATGAATAATGGTTAATCATGTTGATTAGAGAATGATTAATGGTTAATCCAAAAAGGGATTAGTGATTTAATCTTAAAGGATTATGACTATGTGACTTGAGGACCTTAATTAAGTATTGGATTAAGGACTAAGGGTTAGTGATTAACCAAGGAAGCATGATTAATCATGGGTTAAGGAAGAATTCCAAGACCTTAATTGAGGATTAAGGCTTGGTCAAACCAAGGTCAAAGGTTTAGGAAAGGTATACAGAAATTATAAATTGAAAGATACAAGGGTAGCATTATATTGAGAAAGAATGGTATACTGGATATGGAATTTACCATACCCTTACTGTATGGTTGATAGGCAACTCTTCTGGAAACCTAGGAGGATCTCCAGCAAGGGATCAAGGAGGAAACGTTAAGCAAGGAATTGAGGTAGCGTGAACTGCAATTATTTTGTTGATCTGCATTTGATGTATCTGCTATGTGTTTATGTGCCATGAGAATGTTATGTACAGATGATGTGAACTCCTTGCAATGTATGCCTTGGCTCTTGCATGATTGAGTTTTGACCAGAATGATTATATGCTCCATGATATGATGACATGGATACAGAATGATTATAGCATGGCATAAAGACTAGAAATGTTATCTTACTGCATGTAGCATGACATCTTATGCATGTTGACTTGATGGTTGTATGTTCAATGCTACTGGGATTTCTATGAAATCTCATCCCTCCTATAACATGATATCCTAGGTGCCACTACTGCTAAGGAGAAAGGAAAGGAAATAGTCATGGCTTGAAGAAGTTATGAATTATGTAATGTATTATACGGTTTTGAACCTTTCTCTTTCAAGCCATGTAAGCATACTATGTTCATAAATACATGATATGATACCCTTTTTGGAATGTATATTAATGATAGAGTAGCTTTATAAGTGATTATGGTATGATTATAGTGAAAAACGAAATGCTGTCAAAATTAGTGAAAAAGGGGATAAAAATGGTCTAGATTTGACCAAGCTTTGACCAACGAAGACCCTGGTCAAATGGTTGACTTTTTCCCTGAAATTTGGTATGCGAATAGATCTTATTTTTCCCTTTAAAATAAGTGGCAAAGCGTCACAATCGGAGTTTTGTGTAAGAAGTTATGCCTTTCCGAAGTTAGGCAAAAATCCTGGAAAATAGAAAAATGACCAAATGAACAGTACTTTTCGAAATTGAAAACGAATGCGTTTCTGATTAAAGCGGAACCTGAGGTCATTTTTCCTTGATAGATGATGTTAAGAGCTTCGAGTGAGACTTGGAACGACCTCGTTTCGATTTTTCTAGAATTAGTTATGATTTTTCAAAGTTATGCCAAGTTTAAGGTTACGGTGAATAGTAATGCGGGAAAAGAAATTTTCAAATTCAGGTTTTTCAACCCGGTAACCTTAGATTGCGCTTCCGAATGTCTTAACTTGGCACAACATAAGGTCGTAAACGTAAGGTGTTACACTTAGCTACTCATGGCTGTAAGGAGAACTACACCGAGACGCTCCCAAATCACCATTGCAGAAACTTAACGGAGGAAGATGAGATGATAGTGAGATGAAGAAATGGATGAGATGGAGATAGATTGGGAGAAGAATGGCAATCCCCCTCAAAATCTGATTCTTTCCATTTTGTAACTAACGCCCTCCATCTGGTTAGCATCCGCGCCTTTCAAGATGGAGCTCCAAGATCCGGGTCATCTACTTCCTCCTCCAGCTTCTATTCGCACGTTTCTGGTTTAATTTGCTGATAAGTGTCATCCGCCGCGGCGCCTTCGTCCATCCGCCACGGCGCCTGGCCTGCACGGTGCCGTTTTGATTAGTGATCTTGAGCTTCATGTAAATACCAATCCGCCGTGGCGCCTTCATCCATCTGCCGCGGCGCTTTTGACCGAGAGTAACTTTGGATATCTGCCGCAGCGCCTTCCCAAATCAGCCGTGGTGCCTCAGACAGAATGGCAAAAATGCTACTGAAACTTCTTGAAATTTATACCAAAGCAAGGATCAAAAGTACACACATATAAAATCATATAAAAACATGTAAAAACATTTGCAAAACCTCACAATTCCTCTCATCAACTCTTATGCACAATGGAAGCTAATTATGCCCAAAGTATGCAATTATAGATGGCAAAAGCATGAGTTTAGGGCTAGAAATGTATGCAAATAATGAGACTTATCAAGGTGCCTAAGCCAATCTGTCTTAGGAGTTCTCTTATTCCTCCAGCTACTCTTACTATTTCTTATTATTTTAGAACGTTATAGAGAGAGGACTTATGCAACTTCTCTTCCCTCTACTTTACCTTTCAGTAGGGGCATACTCTAACATGCATAATGCCTGGCATTTCAAATGCAAGGAGTGTAAGCTCTTACTGGTTGCTATGTCTGTAGCGTGCCAACCAGACATCTCATCCCTAAAAGGAGAGCTTCTCTTTCTGTTCGCAGCTGCTTTTGAAAGTCATAGGGAGAGGGCTTTGAGGTTCTTCTTCTTTCTACTTGCTCTAGTACTCTGCTAAGCTTAGATACATCTAAGCCTAGCTTCGTTCTTGGCTAGTCATACTTTCATTGGGTAAAGTCAACTCTGCTTGCCTTGCCTCGGCTGCTTCTCTTTCCTACTCGGATAGGGTATCTTGCTCCATCTTGAGTAATGTAAATTCTAATCTGGAGGACCAATTCCCACCCTCTCTAGGAAAACTCCTAGCCAAGACCTTATCCCTTGAAAAAGGGTGCCTCTCAACCTAAACCCCAAGCGACTAAGTATCTTTTAACATTAAGGGGTATATGCCAACCTCTAAGCTAGTTTCCTGCATAGCTATCTGTCTCGTCCTCTTCTTCTTGATCCTTAAGACATTTCACTAGGGCTCTCCATCTTGACTTCACTATCTCCAAGTTCCTATTCATCCATTCCAAGACTTAAGATAGCTACTCTATCATGGTGCCCTAGCCCTAACGAGGCTGTAAGAGTTTGTCCAGCTTAGGTGGCCACTTACACCTTCGTAGTGGTGTACAAACTCAACCCCTAACTGTCTTATTTAACTCCTTATCATTACTTTTCTTTTTGTGGGGGAATCTAGTAACTCTAAATAGTGGCTATTGCTCTCTTCCTGATTTCTACTTATCTTACTCTCTGCAACCTCTAAAAGTTGTTATGTCTCGTTGAGATACCACATCAACATCTGAGAGTTATTGTATTAGTTCGCCGTGACTAGAATCCTTGTTTGCAGTGATGGAAGTTAGCACCTCCTTTAGTAATCACTTTGTATTCATCCATCACCACTAGTTCCCTTGGTTTGTCATGACGAAACACACTTTTCTCTTAACCTCTGCTAGTCTTACGTAGCTTCATTCATAGTACCATTGCCTGTTTGGGCATCTATTATGAAGTTTAACTCGTCTTCCGGATTTAACACCATTTTTCTTGAGGGTAGGATCAGGGTCTTGTCCTTGCCATTATGGGAAGACAACCAATTCAATCCCATCACCACATCAACTTCATAGAAGGCATATATATCAAGTCTAAGGCAGCTTAACAGTGCTCATAACCAACTATACAGTTTAAGCACATATCAGATGTAATTATCCTATTATATGTTGGTGTGGATACATGTGTATCATAAGGCAATGTATTCATAATCAAGCCAAGTCTTTTAGCCCAGGCATACAAAATAAAAGAATAACTAGTATTCTAATTAAACATTGCAATCACTAGGGAGTTGTTAAGAATGATCATCCCTTAGATCATTTCCAGAGACTTCCAGGCCTCTTCCCCTGTGATGACAAATACTCGTTCTTGGGTGCGTGACCTTGGCTTCTCTGTATTCTGCGGGCATTCTCTCGAGAAGTGTCTGAACTTGCCACAAGTACAGCAAATGTTTGACTTGACCATATACATCCTATCACTGTGACTCTTGCCGCAATTGGGCATTCCTTGCTATTTAGGGGCTTGCCTCCCTTCTTACTCTTTCGGTTGTCCCATGGCCTCTTCCTCTTCCTGTTCGCATCAGAAGAGGTGCCACCCTGATCTCCCTTCTCTAACTTGGGAATAGGCTAGTCACCTAATGATGGTTCAAGCTGTTCTCCATAATTTGGTAGGCCTCAGTGTTGAAGTGCTCGAACTACCTGGGAGCAATCATCTCCCTTAAGGACTGCTTTAGTCCTCTGACCATCTTTTTGGTCATCTACCTTTCATCATCTCGGTAATGCAGGTAGCTAAAGTAGTGAAAAAGACGTCTAAACTTAGCTAAATACTCATCAAATGCTTATTGTCCTTCTACTTCAGGGTCAGGGATTCTACTTCCCTTTTGTCTCTGATTGACCGCAGAAGTACATTTCATAAAACTACTCCAAGAACACTTCCTATGTCACTCTTGTGTTTCGAGCATCCAAAAGAATCTTGGTGTTCTTCCACTAATGACCATCATCCTTTTCTAGCTAGTAAATAGCCATTTGGGCTTTCCGCTTAGTCAGACAGTCCAGAACTTTGAAAATCTTTTCCAAGCGGTTGATCTAGTCCTTTGTTGCTTGGATGTTAATCACTCTATTGAAGGATGGCAGATTGTGCTTGCAAAAGCAAGTCATCCACTACTGGATGCTGTCGAGGCCTACTGCTGGCATTGCTGACTTAGGCAAATGTTCTGTTGCTTGTGCTACTGGGGTTTCTTCCTCTGGCTACCTCCTGTTGAGGTTAGCCACTGCCACTGCTACTACTGCTACTATTACAACGTCTCTTTCTTGTTCCTGGCTAGCTTGTGCTGCCCTCATCCCTTCAATAGCCTTTTATTGTGGTTCTAAGCTTTCTAAATTAATCGTATTGGATCGAGATGGACCCTTATGTCATGTCCTGAGGGTCTCTCTGGCAAAGCATTTCATCGGTTCTAATCAATATGCTAACTAAATGGATAGCATATCCGACGAACAAGAAATGAACAACATGCTTGGATTTCATTTAACAACATATGTGTCACACGTTACTATTTTATTGACTTAGGTTCCTTTCAAAATCATTTTAGATCATATTGGATGGTCTTGGGCTCACTTTTTTCCATAAAAACGCTAATTTTCAGATTTTTACTGTTCATCGGGTAAAAATTCAGTTTTTCTGGCCCAACTTCAAAAATTCATGACTTATTCTACAAAAATCCAATTGGGGTGATTCAAAATTCTACTTAAATCTCTTTAAGTCCTCTTTCAAGGAAAAATAATATCATTATCCAATTACTTATGAGAAAGCGTCAGGTTTTTAAGAAAAGCAACACTGTCATTTGCCAAAAACCCTGATTCCCAGATTTTGACGATTAACTTTGAAAAATCATTATAAATCATATACTGGGCCATTTTTAACATATTAGCTATCAAATTGAAGCTCAGGACGTTATCGTTCATCATGACAAATTTCATGATTAAACGCTTTCGGGAGAATAATCAAAAAGTTTTGTGAACTAGTCAGTGTCAGTGTGCTTCCAGCACTGTTACTTTAATATGTACATAACCAAAATGAGCTCACGAATTTTTGTGGCTAAACCCCACAAATTAGCCTTCAATCTGAAGCTTTCCCTTGGAGGATTCAGGCCCTAAAATGTTACATTATTTTTGGGGGATGAGATTTTTGAAAATCCCAGCAGCAAATTAACTAACTATAGCACCAAGTAAAAATCATTATTATGCATGATCATATTAGCTACTATTGGTGAACCAACATGCTTATCATTTGGAAAACTCAAACATGCAAAGGCCAAAGCAAGATACTACATAGAGAAGCCACATAACAATCAAGAAAGCTCAACCACAATAATAGCAATTAACCATACAATAATCAACAATGCTAGTTAGTGGTAGTAGCTGGGTTTAACTTACTACCTTGCTTCAAAAGTCTTAGCTTTTCTTCCTTCTCCTCTTTCCCTTGACAAATATCAAACCCTAACCATGTAATCCATCAAAAAAGGCAGCCATAGTCATTATCCAACCATGAAAAAGCAAGAACATACATCAAAATGATTCTTGAACCATAAAGTTCCCTCCTTTGTTCACTACTTTTAGATTTGGTTCTTTTAACCCTAAAAATCACTCCTTGACTCAAACCTACATGTTTTTCATGTAGATTTCAAATATATGCTTAGATCTAGGAAAATAAAATGGCCTCCTTCAGTTTCCCTTTGACTGAACCATAAGGAATCATGAACCAAAAATCACAACTTTGCTTTAAAGCTTCCAACACTTGTTCCTTTTAGTTTACCCTACACCATTCCTCATTTTAAGCATCATGGAAGCCTTAAAACAATGAAAAAAATCATCCTAGGGTTCACTTCCTCACTTGGCCGAAATGGAAGCTCAAGAAAACAACTATGAAAAATGCTTTAAAACAACTTAAACTCACTTGTAAACACTAGGATCTAGCTTGTGTTGTTGTGTCTTAGCAAGTGTGATGATCAAAACTTCTTTCCCCTTTTTATTAATCAGTTTGGTCAACATCAAGAGAGGGAGGAGACTGATTTTTAACCATAAAAGAGAAAGAAACCAAAGCAAGAACACTTCTAGGACCAAGATCTAACCTTGAAACCTTGCTTGGATGATCAAAGGTGCTTACTTCTTCTTGTTTTTCTCTCAAACTCTCTCTTTTTCTCTTCCTTTTCTCCTTGGTCGAATTGAACATCTGAAATTAAGGGAGAGAAGAGCTTGATTAATGCTTCAAAATATCCCAACCACCTTCTTTAATGATAGTCCAAGTGTTATTACCCTACTAAATCTTGATTCCTCTCTCATAATTAACAAAATTCCAAATGAAATTAATTACTAAAGTCAAAATCCTCTCCATTTATCGAATGACACTTGGCTAATTCAAATCTTCTCCTTCAAGAGCTTGACACATGGCATAATAGGATCCCTTGGATTTGCAAGACACCAATCTTGCTTTATCAGTATACTTTAGGCTCTGAGTTTAACTTCTTTTTTATAATTATAGTAGCTTAGCCTCTATAATTATTTTCTGTCAGATCCTTAATTTATTCTCCTCATTATTATCTTCCCAAATTGCCCTCTTTGTCTCAAAATAAATTTCCTAATATTTAAATAAAAAGGAAAATTAATTTCCTTCTCTTTAGGGATTTTTCCACTTTTCATCATTATTTGGAAAAATCTTGGATACTAGGGGGTCTCCATTTAATTTCATAATTCCTTAAAATTCCTTGGGATCTCATAGCAATTTTCTCAGAATTTTATTCCCCTTAAAAGTATTTATTTGGAATTTTCCAAATAAAATCCCTTAATTAGCCTAAATCACCCTTAAATTCTCTTATAATTTCTCTAAGGGTAATTTGGTCATAAAACCAACTTTATAATTTCATATAACTAATAAAGCCTTTGTCATTAAGGGCTCTCAAAAATACTAGAATTAAGCTTAGAAGTGCAGTGGCTCAACCCTAGGTCGATTCACAAGGAGGCTTGTTGTTCAAGAGTTTTGTTAATTAAATGCCTTCACAAATTATTAACAGTGGAAGTGATCTGGTTATTTATATTGATTTTCTGGTTTTGCAAATGTAGAATGTAAATGTTTATATCTTTTGGTTTATCTAAGTGAGAAATTGTAAAGCGAAAGAGTGATAGAATATCAGATATGAGTGAAGTGTTCTCCTAGAAATGTGCTCTACCTTCCTAGTCCACTTATGGATACAAGAGTTCAACAACCAAATCAAGACTTGGCCAACAACTTGCTGGCTTCCTCACTGTCAATACTACAACTCGTATGAATCAACAAGAAGGCTAGAATCATTCGGCTTAGGAAAAATAAAATGATAAATCAATCCTCCTGTGACAATCACGACCGTGCATTGTCTTAAAAATATGTTGAATTGATTATGAGAACTGAAACAACTTGTCCAGAAACCACAATGCAATACGACTAAGAAATCAGAAGGAACAATCTCAACTTGATCTTGCAAATGAAATATCATTCTACCAATCCTAATCAGACTCAACAACTCCAATGAAAATGTAAATCAAAATCAAATCCTGAACTACGACTTGAAATGAACAACTCGCTCAATCAATCTCTAGATTCAGACTGAAGCGAAGAATCTAGAAGAAACTCCCTTTAATCGAATTAGGGACTCAGGCTTGGCTTCATTTCTAGGAAGAACACGGACGCTTAGCTACTCGTGGCTGTAAGGAGAACTACATCGAGACGCTCCCAAATCACCATGGCATAAACTTGACGGAAGAAGATGAGATGATGGTGAGATGAAGAAATGGATGAGATGGAGAGAGCTTGGGAGAAGAATGGCGATCCCCTTAAAATCTGATTCTTTCCATTTTGTAACTAACGCCCTCCATATGGTTAGCATCCACGCCTTTCAGGATGGAGCTCGAAGATCCGGGTCATCCACTTCCTCCTCCAGCTTCTATTCGCACGTTTCTGGTTTAATTTGCTGATATGTGTCATCCGTCGCGGTGCCTTCACTTATCCGCCGCGGCGCCTTACCAAAACGGCACCGTTTGGATTAGTGACCCTGAGCTACCCATTGAACCAAATCCGTCGTGGCGCCTCTATACATCCGCCGTGGCGCTTTTTACCGAGAGTCCCCTTGGAAATCTGCCGTGGTGCCTCAGATAGAACTGAAACTCCCTGAAATTCACATCAAAGCAGGGATCAAAAGTACACACATATAAAATCATATAAAAAATGTAAAAACACCTGCAAAACCTCACAATTCCTCTCACCAACTCTTATGCACAATGGAAGCTAATTATGCTCAAAGTATGCAAATATAGATGGCAAAAGCATGAGTTTAGGACTAGAAATGTATGCAAATAATGAGACTTATCAACTCCCCCACACTTAGCTTTTGCACTCCTGGGCAAATCAGGTCTAAACATATTGTGAAAGAGAAGGATGAGAGAAAGGAATAAGCAAGCTCAAAAGTTCAGGTTACAACTGCAACCAACAATGATTCTTCAACCAACATCTATCCATGGAACATTCTAATGTAAAGAAATCAAGCAATGATATGTAATTTAATCTAAGTGAATAAGATATAGAAGACCACACAAGGGAGTTAGTGTATCACTCAACTCACAGGTATTAAAGGTTCTTTCACTCAATTCACTTATTCAAATGCTCTACCATATGCTTGTAATAGCTCTACCTCTCCACCACTCAAATACATAAGTACTCAAGAATCAAGAGGACTTTTGTGGCTTGTAATGTAAAGGTGGGGAAGAAATGCACAAGAATACATATGAGGATGGAGTTAATATGTGAATCAATGTGTAGAATTCAATAGCATTAGTAATGTTCAATTTAAGATTTGATTTCTTGATCTTGAATTCCTAAGCTATAAAGGTGCTTTATTCTCACTTTCTTTTCTTTTCTTGCTTTTTCATTTCTTTTCAACTTTTCTATTCTCTTTCTCTTTTTTTTTTCCTTTACAATTCGTATGTTTCTTCTTCTTTTCTTTTTTTCAAAGCTCAAGTATGCATCTCCTCATATCAATCCATCAATTGAATCCATCAAAATGCTAGTGAATTCTGAAAAGAATGAATGAAATGAAATATGCATCATTGTAGGAAAGAAGTTTTATAATTGAGAGTAAAATGAATGGAAAAAAATCAGCTAAAAGGCTCAAATGGGTAACAAGGGATAAATCATGTAGGGTTTAGCCATTTGGTCTAAGTAGCTATTTTGAATGAATGCCTCAATCATGTTCAAGAGTACTAATGTTGCATGTGGTCTTGATTAAGAGCTAAGACAAGTTCTAGAGAGCATAAGAAATAAGTGAATGCACACACCAGAAATGAATATAAAGGCTCAAAGAATCCTTCCAACTAGGCTTTGTCTTCTATATTCATTCACTTCAGCTAAAGAACACATCATGCTTAATCTCTATGCATTAGAAAATTTCACTTCAGGATATTAATTTCCAATTCAAATCAGTCACAAATGTAACATTAGAATTCCTGAAGCAAGCTTAAACCTTCAAAAAGTTTTTGAAAACTGAGGTTCTACAAAAGACACAAACACACAAAAACACAACATTCACTCCCCCACACTTAATCCTTGCATTGTCCTCAATGCAAACAAACTAAAGATATAACCATGTGTATCAAAAATATAGCAAGAGACAAGAAATGGGACCAAGACAGAGGGAGCTTATTCTGAACAGCTTACTACTATATATATATATATATTTTCTACTGGTTAGTCCCCTCCCCCACACTTATTCTAAACAAGCAATCCAACATATGATGTAACAGGCAATTCAAGATAGAAAAGGAAGGAAAGGGACAACCATGTAGTTTAAAACACTTCAAGCTCTTGAATGAGAAGGTAGCATCTCTAATGATGAACATATGAGTTTCCAAGATATTTTTCAGCTCCAGTACCTTAGGTGGTGGTTTTGGGTCAATAGGCATAGGGTTTATAATGTATGGTTCCTTCAACAAAGAATCATGATTAGACTTATCAAAACAATCACTGAAATTCACTGAATAGGTACTCACACAAGAGGATGCACAAAGATGAGAAGTTGCTGTATGCTCATGACCAAAAAGACATAAATCTAGTGTTAAATCACATGAGAGTATCTCAAGTGAAAAACAATGAGCATATATAACAATGAAAATTTGGTTCTGTACAAATCCTCTGTTAGTACCTATGTTGTCAAAAACATGTGCAAATCCATGGTGAACAATTTCAAGATTTGAGTCATGCACAAGTCTAAATGTGGTATGCTTATTATCATACAATTTAGGACCATGAATTTCCAAACCCTCAATATCAGGTGGAAGATCACATGACAATGTGGGATGTAAGAGCCATTGAATTGGATTTCCAATACTGAGTATAGGAACAATACAGTGTAGAATATATGGATATTTAAGCTCATGCAAACAATCATAGACATTAGAGGAAGCAAAAGGAATTTTGATAGATCAAGATTATTCTCAAGTTCCCCTTTCACTTTCCTCTGATCGAGTATCCTAGACAAATCAGAATTACCATCATCTTTTATCAAATCATCTTGAAAATCATCAAAGAATGCAGAATTAAGGGAGTAAATAGCAGTAGTAGTGATGCGGTCAATATCCTCTCTTATTAAATCATTATGGGAAGCATCAAAAAATGCAGAATTAGAGGGATCAATAGCAGTGACAGCAATGCTGTCAATTTCCTCTACATTTTCAACATTTTGCAGCAATATTGTTTCAATTTCATTTTGTATTTCATCTTCCTTCACAGCTGCAATGCATGGTTCAGCTCCTTCCAAATCCTCTATGCCTGCCACATCAAGTAAAATACCTTCCTTAAGGCTTTTGTCAAGTGTAACATGTGTATTAAAGTCATTAATTGAATTAGATGAAGAATCAAAGTCATGTGAAATGGAAAGCCAGCAATCAATTTCCTTACAAATGAGGCATGACACGTCACCTTCACATGCACAAAAACAAGAAAGAGGGTGGAAAGGAGATCGGGTTGAATTCATCATCAAATTCAATTTTATTAGAAAATTTCAATTTATTCAATGACTCTTGTACACATCAAAGTCCATCAATCAGGGAATCAGAACCTTCATTAGCACTACACATATCAATATTATCCACTTCCACACCAGAAGAAATAGGAATTGTGCAATCAACATGTTCATTAACATCATGACATTGATTTCCTAAATTCAGGCTCAAGGAAGGTTCACTACTCTCAACATATTCATGCTTGTCATTTTGTCCAACACACAAGTGACTTGAAAAATTTTCATTCAAAGCTTGACAAGAAACAAGAGAAACATCATCTTCATGCTCAAGAGGATTGGGATTCAGTTACATCATGCTCTAAAGTATTTTCATTAACTTCAATAACACAAGGAATATCATCAACAATAGTTTCACAAAAAAAGGAATAGAAACAGGAGTAACCTTAAGAGATAGGGTTTGCTCTTCCTTTTTAATTTCTTGGATTGTTGGCATGACATGCAGCGGCTTTTGCTTCAACCTCTTAAGTCTGTGCCTTCTTCTCCTCGTGTTAAAGCCAAATAGGTTGATCCTTCTTGGTTGCTTAGGAATTTCTTCCTTAGCTACTTTAGTCTCAGGCTTATCACAATCAGTAGCAGTAATTAGAGCACTATGACTACCCCCATCATCAATTTGTGATGTAATATGTGTATCACTTCCAGGGTATATTTCAATTCCAAAAGCTTCACCCAAACTACCACAGAATTACAGTGATGGGGCATTAAGTCTCCACTTTGAGGTGCTGGACTACTCAGTTCTTGTTCTAAAGTACCTTCGGATTCTTGAGAGGATGTCTCACTTTCTGATTTAGTTACAGTTGTAACAGTAGCTTGAATTTCTTGTTCATCATCCAAATATCGAGCTTTAAACCATGGTTCATCCTCTTCACCATTTGATTTCTCCCAAAATATATGCATTATGAGTCTGTTTGACAATTCAGCAATTTCATTCAGCTCTTCTAATTTCTCTTTTAATTTCCCATACTTCATAGCATCATTGAGTAGTCTTTCATGTCTCTCCTCTAACTGATTACTTGCTTCCCTCAAAGCATGTATGCGATCACCATGGTTTTGAATTGAAAGAAGAGATTCAATTCTACTGGTGTGAAGCTCACAAATTGGTTCATCAAGTTGTTGGAAGCTATGGAAAGGGAAGATTCTTTAGGAGCTTGTGTGGATGCACTGGAGGTAGTCTTTGAGCATAGAGTCATAGTGCTTCCATAATATGTAGTAGCCTCAAAGTTGGCTGGACTCCTAGAAGGAGTATTCTCAAAATTAACTGGGGAGTAGTTTTCATGTCTTGTTGACTTGTCATTTCCATAAGACACATTAGATGATAATCCTTCTGTATTAGCATCTATTCTAGCAGCAATGGCTTCCAACCTTTCAAATAATTGGGCCAATTTATCTTTCTTTGGTGACTCAATATCCTGCAACTGAGCTTGAATATGGGTTTGATGAAATTCCTTCCTCAATCTAGAATTTTGATGACTTGACTCATAGTAGGGCTGATTCATCCAATCAGGATTTCCATGAAGATTCTTACTAGGATATTTCCATCCATTATGCCAGGGTGAATTGCAATAGCAACACAATGGTCTTTGAGATGCTGGGAACAAATTTCCATGTTGCAAATAAGAATAGCTCAGTGCACACCCATATTCCTCTTGAGAGTTCCTATACATTGGGGCATAATATAGGAAATCATCATTAGGTCTAGAATAATAGGAATTAAATCTTTCATCCTTCCAACAGTAATCCATGACTCAATTAAACAAAAACACTAGAACCAATCAAAACAAACAAAATCAATCAAGAAAACATGAGATAGACTCGGGCGCCGCGGCCTCTGAGACAGAGAGCTTCAAAACACAAGAATGGACAATGTGCTGCGGTGGATTGTGAAGTGTGCTGCGGCAGATTGTACAGAAAGCTCAAAAACTAGTAAAAAATACTCTGAATCACATGCAAAAATACAAGAACACTAAAACACAAAGATTAAAACATGATCCAGCTGAATTTTTGGGACAAGAATACTCACATATCAAAACTATGAGACCACAAAATGTAATCACAAGAATAAAAAACAGGACAGTCTAGAGGCTAGAATTCAAGCAACAAAACACTGTAAGACAAATTAAACTGACACTTAACCAACTAAAACCTTGAGCAACCATGCCTCCCCGACAACGGCGCCATTTGATAAAGCCTTTGTCATTAAGGGCTCTCAAAAATACTAGAATTAAGCTTAGAAGTGCAGTGGCTCAACCCTAGGTCGATTCACAAGGAGGCTCGTTGTTCAAGAGTTTTGTTAATTAAATGCCTTCACAAATTATTAACAGTGGAAGTGATCTGGTTATTTATATTGATTTTCTGGTTTTGCAAATGTAGAATGTAAATGTTTATATCTTTTGGTTTATCTAAGTGAGAAATTGTAAAGCGAAAGAGTGATAGAATATCAGATATGAGTGAAGTGTTCTCCTAGAAATGTGCTCTACCTTCCTAGTCCACTCATGGATGCAGGAGTTCAACAACCAAATCAAGACTTGGCCAACAACTTGCTGGCTTCCTCACTGTCAATACTACAACTCGTATGAATCAACAACAAGGCTAGAATCATTCGGCTTAGGAAAAATAAAATGATAAATCAATCCTCCTGTGACAATCACAACCGTGCATTGTCTTAAAAATATGTTGAATTGATTATGAGAACTGAAACAACTTGTCTAGAAACCACAATGTAATACAACTAAGGAATCAGGGGGAACAATCTCAACTTGATCTTGCAAATGAAATATCATTCTACCAATCCTAATCAGACTCAACAACTCCAGTGAAAATGTAAATCAAAATCAAATCCTAAACTACGACTTGAAATGAACAACTCGCTCAATCAATCTATAGATTCAGACTGAAGCCAAGAATCTAGAAGAAACTCCCTTTAATCAAATTAGGGACTCAGGCTTGGCTTCATTTCTAGGAAGAAACAGACGCTTAACTACTCATGGCTGTAAGGAGAACTACACCAAGACGCTCCCAAATCACCATGGCATAAACTTGACGGAAGAAGATGAGATGATGGTGAGATGAAGAAATGGATGAGATGGAGATAGCTTGGGAGAAGAATGGCGATCCCCTTTAAATCTGATTCTTTCTATTTTGTAACTAACACCCTCCATCTGGTTAGGATCCGCGCCTTTCAGGATGGAGCTCCAAGATCCGGGTCATCCACTTCCTCCTCCAGCTTCTATTCGCACGTTTCTGGTTTAATTTGCTGATATGTGTCATCCGCCGCGGTGCCTTCACTTATCCACCACGGCGCCTTACCAAAACAGCACCGTTTGGATTATTGACCCTAAGCTACCCATTAAACCAAATCCGTCATGGCGCCTCTATACATCTGCCGCGGCGCTTTTTACTGAGAGTCCCCTTGGAAATCCACCGTGGCGCCTTCCCAAATCCGCCGTGGCGCCTCAGACAGAACTAAAACTCCCTGAAATTCACATCAAAGCAGGGATCAAATGTACACACATATAAAATCATATAAAAACATGTAAAAACACCTGCAAAACCTCACAATTCCTCTCACCAACTCTTATGCACAATGGAAGCTAATTATGCTCAAAGTATGCAAATATAGATGGCAAAAGCATGAGTTTAGGGCTAGAAATGTATGCAAATAATGAGACTTATCAATAACTCTCAAAGGATATTATCCCTATTTTTTCTTAATTTTCTAAGGCTTGAAAATATTTTTTCTTATTTACATTTGACCAATTTTCCTTAATTAGTCAATTTCATATAATTAGCTTGGAAAATTACTGTAATTATTTTCCACCAAAATCCTTTGACTTTTCCTTATCATCTTTAATCCTCAATAATTTGAGAATATTTCTTATTGCTAATTACCATAATGCTGGATGTGACAATATGCATTCATAATACATCATTCAAGCATCAGTCATCAGTCACAGCAATATAGTTTAACATACACAGCCATCAAACATGCCAGACTAACCTACTACAGTTAGCTGTAATAATACAAGTCCTACATCAATGCTACAAAAGTCCAACTGACTACCCAAAGTGGGAAATAGTGAAGCCCTTAAGGTTTTAGATCCATTAACTCCACATCGGATCCCAATGTCTGATACAAACGACAGAACTCATGCTTCCATCAGGGTATAAAAATGAGCATATTCATCGTCGTCAGGATCCAGTCTTCTGTATCTACTCAAGGAAATGTATTCCTTACGAAGATCTCGATGGCATCAATGAGATTGTTGAAGCTGGTAGTATCCATGTGACTACAAATGTCTCTTATACCATTTTTCCAAAGCCGGGTCTGAGGGAGTACTCTAAGAAATGCTAATATCCAATCCATCATCTCTAGGGTAGCATCTTCCCTAGTTACATAATGGTAGAGCTTCCGGATATCCTCCAGATATCTTAGGTACACATGGGCATTCTGATTCTCGTCGGGCTTAATGTACCAGCCCCTTTCCCTAAAATCCCTGACTAGGTCCTCTATGGTGTGGAATTCTTTCATATTTGGAAGTAGTTTGACTTCACTAGGTCCAGCTCCGTCATCATAAGATATTTTAATGATCTCAATCCTCTGAGGATCATTGGAAGCAGCTGTGGCTAAGTCAGGTAGAGGGTTAGTCTCCCATAAGGTATCATAGTAGAAATCTGCTACAAGGCTATAGTCCTCATCCTCATCGAACCATTGAGGGAAAGGTTCTCCTGGTCTCCTCTGGTTAATTGAACCCTATGAGTCACTATTGCAGCCACAACAAGCTATTCTACTCCATCCTACATTATAATAGTCGAACCATCCAATAAATAGACAGTAGTATTCTCCAGCAACAATATGTCAATTTTCCTTCTAACTGACATATTAACTAAGCATAGCGTTCTACCCTATGCTAGAAGCTCCGCTCTGATACCAAAAATATCACACCTTACTATTGGATCCACTTAGGGTTTAATTAAAACCAATTTAGATCACCTTGGATGGTCTTGGGCTAAAAAATCCATGAAAAATGCTGATTTTCAGATTTTTACTGTTCATCGGCTAAAAATCCAGTTTTCTAGCCCAACTTCAAAAATTCATAACTTAATCTAGAAAAATCAAAATAGAGTGGTTCAAAATTCTATAAAACTTTCATTGAATGATTTTTCAAAGAAAATTAATCTTATGATTTTTATCAAAATTAATCTTTTGTGTAGAAATTCATTCGGTAACTTAATAAAACGTGGCTCTAATTTGGCATCCTGCTTAGGGATTACATCTCCAACCATACATGCTTATACATAACCAAATATAAATGTTTCCTCATGGTTCCTCACCATATTTATCCTTGGATTTGCAGCCTCCCTTTTGATGATTTAGTCCCTAAAATATTAGGTTACATATGGGGGATGAGATTTCAATGAAATCCCAGTAGCAAGATCAATCAACCAAAACATCAACATGCATCAATTACAAGCATTCCAACCTTTTGCTATTAATAGGGAACTACTTTACCTCATACATGTAGCACTCTAACATGCAATAACCAAGGCATATAAAGTAAGGAGTATAGCTACACAATCATCATCATCATCATCATTTAGCTCAACCACATAATAGCACATGAAATTGCATGGCAATCAATGCAACAATCAACATTAAGGTTAATTAAATCTTACTACCTTGATCCAATGCTCTTTGATTTTCTTGTTCTTCTTTCTTGCTTCCACAAGTGCCAAACCCTAACATGGCAATCCACAAAAAGGGACAGCAAGAATCATCAACCATTCCACATAAAAGTCAACAACATAACTCAAGGACAACCTTTGTCCCTTAAAGCTTCTACTTTTGTTCTTTAAATTTTAGAGTTTGTTTTCTTAAACCCTAAAAATTCCCACTTAGCTCATTCCTACATGATTTTTCATGTAGATTTCAATTATTTACTTAGACTTAACAAAATAAAATCCCTTCTTTTAGTTTCAGCTTGACCGAACTAAAAGGGTTTATTATCCAAAAATTACAACTTTGATTCTACGGCTTCCAACACTTGTTCTTTAGGTTTACCCTACACTATTTTCCATTTTGAACACAATGGAAGCCCTAAAGCTTTGAAAAACAAATCCTAAGGTTTAGTGTTGGTCTTGGCCGAACGATACCTCTTGGAGTTCAACCATGAAAAACTTTTCAAAACAACACTAAACCACTTGAAACCACCTTAAATCGTAGTGTTTTAACTATGTTTTGCAACAAAACCTCCCTCCCCTAACATTCACCAATTCAGCCAGTACCAAACAAGAGGAAAACCAGAAATTTCAACCATCAAACTCAAGAGAATCAAGCAAGGAATGACATAGAATCATCTACTAACCTTAACTCCAAGCTTCCTTGATCCAAGGTGGTTGATTTGTTCTTGTTTCCACTTCAAACTCTGTTTTTTCTCTCTTCTTTCTTCCTTGGTCGAATGGGGATCTGAATATAAGGGGAGGAGCGTGTTGATTAAGGCCAAAAATATCTCACCAACCAACATTAATAAGATGCCATGTGTCACTTACTTATTTAATCTTGTAATCTCTCACTTAATTAATTTAATGCCAATTGAAATAAATTTCCAAAGTCAAAATCCTCTCTATTGGTGGCTTGACAATGTAGGCCAAGTACAGTGCAAGACTCTACTTCTTGCTTTATCGGTGCACTTTCACTCCTGGTTTAATTTCTTTTCTATAATTACAGTGCTTTGGCCTCTGTAATTATTTTCTGTCAGATCCATAAATTATTCTCCTCCTTTTTATCTTTCCAAATTGCCCTCTTTGTCTCCAATTTAATTTTCCAATAATTAAATAAAAGGAAAAATTGATTTCCTTCTCTTTATTGATTTTTCCACTTTTCAAAGGAATTGGGAAAAATCTTGGATACTTGAGGGTCTTCTTTTAATTCCATAATCTCTTATAATTCCTTGGAATATCATAATAATTTTTTTAGGATTTTATTCTTCTTAAAAATAATTATTTGGAATTTTCCAAATAAAGGACCTTAAACTAGCTTAAATCGCCCTTAAATTCCTTTGTAATTTCTCTAAGGGCAATTTGGTCATAAAACTAATTTTATAATCCCATATAACTCTCAAAGGATATCATCCTTATTTTTTCTTAATTTTTTGAGACTTAGAAATATTTCTCCATAATTATTCTTGACCAGTTTTCGTTGATTAGTCAAATTTCCATAATTGGCTTGGAAAATCATAATAATTATTTTCCATCAAAATTCTTCTATTTCTCCTTGTCATGTTTGGCCTTTAAATATTCAGGAATTTCTTATTCCTAATTACCATAGTGCTGGATGTGACAGTGTACATGTTATTTGCATGTTATTGTAACATGTTTTGGCTACTGTGGTTGCTATTCATGATGAGTAGATTATGTCTCCATGGGCATGCATCAAGAAGTTAGCTTTGAGCATGCTAATATATCACTAATTAACAAGAGAATAAGCAAGTTGCATGTAGTGCATTAGCATCCATCTAGTATGATTAATATAGTATTGTTTACTGCTGAAATTCCCCAAATCTCACCCCCTCCCTAACCAACCATTTAGGTCAATCAATGATGGGCAATAATGGCATGAGAAGCAAAGAGAAGAAGTAGAGAATTATTGATGTTAATGAATGAGTTATGTTCAATGTATAATTCTCCTATATTGTAAATTATGTTATGAATGCCTTGATAAAATTTATGTGCATAGAATGCTTATAACATATATGAAAATGTATGAGCATGAATGGAAAAGAGTAAAACAAAGTTATGTATGCCAAAGAAATAAAAGGAATCAAAGCAAGCAAAGGTGAAAGGATAAAAA
>NW_021634562.1:0-46563 GCF_004799145.2 Neltuma alba | reverse complement strand
AAATTAGGTCTGTTTAGTAATATGTTAGCTTGAGCTGGCTTGTGACTTGTAATAAGTTTTTTTTTCCAGCTTGCGCCTAGCCTATATAAAAACCTGCTTGGCTTGAACTTGTTAAAAAAACTTGTAATTTTAAAATTTCAAAATGTATGATATAAAAAACTATATAGGCAAATAAAAATGTAAATAACATACTACATAGTAATTATTTTTTTATTATTATCTTTTATTTATATTTAATGTCATAAGTAATATTTTAAATCTTAATTATAGTTAACATTGTTGAAAACAAGTTATAATTGTATATTAAAATTTAAAAAAAGACTTGATATAAGTACAAAATAAAAATTAAAAATAAGATAGAAAATAGGTCAGGCTAGACCTGACAGGCCGAATAGGCTTTCCAAAAAACCTAAATTTGACCTATAAGGCTAAACAGGCTATCACAAGGCTTGAGTTTTTTTTTTTTCTATTTTTAAAACAGGTTAGGTCAAATCAGGCTAATTACAAGTCAAGCTGCAAGCTCTTGACAGGCAGCCTGACTTATTTCCACTCATATCCACCAATTTTTGAATTGAATTTTTCGTGTATTGTTTATCTGGTTAGCGTATATATAGACTAGGCGCTGAGACTTATGTTTGTACAAAGGTCAAAGTGGCATGTTTGAATGAGAAAAAGGAAAATCAAGTGATTAGGGACAACAAAAGCTCATTTTTTATTTCTCTGAAAAACATATAATTGGTAAATTAATAAACTAATTAATAGAAATATATTAATTAGACGCATGTTTCCCACCATATATTAACATAAGCTCATTTAATCAAGACAACATCTTTGTTATTATCAAATAGAATAAACTCGAGTCCATCAATCTCTTGACATCCTCCATTAATTTGCCTCGTACTTGGTCAAATCCTTTCTATTCAATTTCTTAATACTGTCTTTAGTACTTAATAAACGAGTTAATTGGATTGTCCGATTTGATTGCAAATAAGACTACAATCCACTTCATATTTTATATTTGTCATTCTTCTCCAAACTGATTGACATGACTTATAAATTGATATATAATCTAATATTATAGGTGAGTATTTTAGATTTTTAGGAAAACCATGTTGCTTTTGTTATAATTAACTAATTTATTTGATTTATTTAATGCATTTAAATTAGTAAAATAGTTATTATATTAAGGATGAGATGGAGGTATTTGTAGTTTTCTTAATCCATGCTGCCTAAATGTTGTGTCTGAAGGGGAAATGAAAATGGAACAAGATACGCTTATAAGAATTATTTTATATAAAATTAAGAAAAACAATGGTAACAAATACTTCTCTTGTCCTATTTATAACTCACTTCTAACATATTTCACAAAAACCAAGAAAAATCTTAAATTTCATTAAATCTCATTTAAAGTTCAGCAACTTTTTAACTTTATCCTTATTTAATACACATTATATCTCATATAAACAAAATCAATACAATAATAAATGATGGTAAAATTGTACATGTATATAAAAAGTTTCTCTCAGTGCCATATAAATAGGACCAAAAAATGTCTTCTCTCTGTCCTATAAATAGGACCAGAGGAGTAATTAAGAAGGCAAGTCTAGTGCTGGTCATGTTATTTATGAAGCATTGAATAGGGCTAGGGTTGACCATACCTAACATTTGGGGCATAATCTTTGCACTATATATATAGCCTGATTAATTTGAGCCATTAATTATTTATCATTTTTTAAAATAAACCTCGATGACATGCACCTTGTTAATTTAATTATAGGCGGGCGCATGCATGTGTGAATATTTAGATTTTCAAGTAAGTGTTTTGAGAATTACAAGGCTTAACTAATCCATTATGATTATATTATTAGTGTATGACCTACTTTAACATGTGACTTACTAGGTATTAATCATTGAGTAATATGGGTAATCCAATTATAAACTCTAAACTTAATTAGGTCCTCAATTTTGTCTTTTTATATAGTTATCTAAGTTGGTTAAATTTGAATATTGTTGGGTTTAATTAGAGATAATTTTTTTTAAAATATTTTTTTTCTCCATTCACAGGAATCTAAACTTGAGATTTCGTGTTTAAAACATAGAAAACTCTTTTTCAATAGAGTTGGTTTGGATTTTGTATTTGCATGAGTATGAATAAGTCACATTATTCATCATTTATAAATGGTTGGTATATACGAAATGAGATGAAAATTTTAGATATGAAATGCCTTCTACGCTCTTGGATGAAAAATAATAACAAGAAATTTCTAATGAACAAAATATACCTCTGGTCTTAATTGAAGAGCTAGTTGACTAATTTCAAGAGATTAAGAAAAGAAGTTAAGTCAGTTATCTGTAATATAGATATATGTATTTCAAAATATATTGCTAATCAAATATTATTGAGAACTATATGTTATAGAAGAACTATCTTGAGAAAAAATATAAATTATGAGAGACAAAATGAATTGAGATCTTATATTTAAGACCAAAATAAAAGTCAAATAGGGTCATATATTAATGATCGGAGGGTAATAATAATATAACAATTTTTTTGCAATTTGATTTCTTAATTGAATGTGATGTTTTTGGGGGGGGGGGGGGAGGAAAATAAAAGAAAGGGAAGGAAATTAAATGAGAGATATCAATGGATGAAGTTAATTTCAACACCATGACTTTGCAAAATTGCGGTTAATGACCATGTTTCGAATTTTAGCACGTGACGTTTTTAAAGTTTATTTAGCCAATATATTTATATTCAGGGATTTCTTTTATTACATCCCAAATTTGATATTGAGATTTCAACATTTGATATGTGATAAGTTACAATTTATATTTAAAATTTTAACATGGAAAAATTTAAAAAAAACCAATAAGTTTAGTGTAGGGATTTGACAATTACCTTCCTTTTTTTGTGGGTACAATTGCCTTCCTAATTTTGACAGTCAAAGGTTCCTAAGTTACAATTTTACAATACGTTGATCATAATGAAATTAAATTAAATTAATACTACTTCTGGTTCTTATATAAGAACTAGTTGACTAATTTTAGTAGATTAAAAAATTAGATAAATTAGTTATTTGTGATAAATATATGTTGTCTTTCCTCAAATATACTTACTAATTAAGTAAATTAGCTAAAAACTATTATTATTACAAGGACTATATTAAAAAAATAGAAAATATGAGAGATAAAGTGGATTGGGGTCTTATATTAAGACCAAAATAAAAATCAAACGAGCTCTTATATTAAGGATTGGAGATAGTACTCCTCTTATCCTTAATATAGGACCCAATTCTTGAGTTGGTTTTGGTTCCAAATATAAGACCTATTTTCATATTATAACTTTCTCTAATTACCCTATAGATACTCCCTCAACCAGTAGAAGAGAGAGAGGAGGTATTAAGGAAGATGATATGGGTTTTAGGAAACATGTGTCACTTTTCTTATAATTAACTAACTTACCTAACTTCCTTAATCTAATCAAATTAGTTAAATGGGTCTTATATTAAGGATCGGAGGAGTATCATTTTTAGTGCCTGAAATTTAATCCTAATTTAATTTTAGTCTTTGAAATTTCAAATCAGTTTTGATGCCTGAAATTTGATATCTTATTTATTTTGATCCTTATTTTAGAGATCAAAGGCATTGTTCCAGGGACCAAAAAAATTTAGTAGAACTAAAATGAAATTAAGTTGTAAGAACCAAGATTATGAGTTGAGTTTTTGGAGGGTAAGGATGGTATAACCCAGTTAAATTCATTTATTGGTCCTGATTCCCTAATACCTGTGAATGCATGATGAACCTGGCAACCATGGGGTCATGGACAGCCCACTTTATAAGCCCATTTTGATTCAGTTGTTTATGCAAGGAGCCCATTTCTTTACAGTTTTTGCCTGGAAAAAAAATCCCATCTTCCAATAATTATGTACCCCCTGTTTTTTTCTCTCCAAATTTTATGCATTAATATTTTTATTTTAAATATAAATTATTTAAAATATATTAGGTTAATTAGTAATTACTTATTTTTACCATGTTTTAGTTTCTTAAAAAGAATATAAATAAATACTAAAAAGATTTGTTAAGTTATGTTAACGGGATGTAAAAAATATCAAGTTTTAATTTTTGAGGTTAATAACTAATTTGATTGAATTTTTAGTTTTGGTTCTTATAATTTTAAATCATTGGTTTTTATTTTTATAATTAAATAAATATTTGATCTAAGTTAACGAACAGTTTCTATATTTTAAATAAGTTTTGTTTTTGATTCATTATTTGAAATTAACCTTTTTTGCTGGATTAAAAATATTAAGAAATTTTTTTATAAGCTGTTTTTGGACAGGGGTTCGGAAAACAGCCAAAGACGAAAATAGGGTTCTTTTCAGGCCAAAAATGCATTGTAATCTGTAGATGAGGCCATTTTTCCATTTTGCTCCTCATGGTTCATATCATTATCGTCAATACCATTGCCCTCGCGAGTTTTGCTTTTCTCTTGTACTTTCTCCAAAAAACGAGGTCGTTTTTCACCTGCACAATGAGACGCGGTGGAAGAAAGGGATAGTGAAGAATTGGCCAGCAATTATATATTATTTCTCAGATTTTAAATATAACACTTATTTTATAATGTAAATTATACTATAAAATGAACTTCATATTTGAGTCGATTAATCCTCTTGAGTAGAGTTCGAATTTTTATAAAATCACAAGAAATTCGAAAAATGAGAAAACAAATGAACTGACTGAAAATTCACATTAAGTTTGTCTTAGCCTCAAGTAACGGTGAACTCGTTTTACTTCTATATGCTATAGTAACAATAATAATTAGTACCATATATTATGTATATCCTTTTTAACAAATACTCCTCTGGTCCTTAATATAAGACCTATTTAACTAATTTGATTAGATTAAGGAAGTTGGGTAAGTTAGTTAATTATAAGAAAAGTGACACATTTTTCCTAAAACACCATAATCATATTTCTTAATACCCCATCTCCCTCTTCTATTGCTTGTGGTTGAGGGAGTATCCATAGGGGTAATTTAGAAAAAATTAATAAATATAAAAAATGAGTCTTATATTTAGGATCAAAACCAACTCAAGAATTAGGTCCTATATTAAGGATTGGAGGAGTACTATGTAACTATGATAAATTACTTATATTTTTATTATTAAATTTTTAAAGCTTCGAGGCACCCAGCACACTAAAATGTTTTTCCAATAACACCTGGTATTTTAAAGTAATTTTTAATATATTTAATACCTAAAATTTTTTTCTCACTAATACCTAATATCTTAAAATAATTTAGTGTAATTTGAGTTTATGACCACATTAAACTTAGGATGTGAAAAAGTAATTTAAGACATTGGATGCATGAGAAATTAGTTTATGATACTAATAAGTGTTACTGAAAGAACTGTACTCAGATCAAGTTGTTTATATCAATTTGTCAAATTCTGGGATCACACATGGGCATGTGTTCCATTTTTGAAATATCAGCATTCAATTATAAATTTATATAAAAAAATAAAATATATGGATATGTGTGATTAAACAACTTGATATAATTGGTATAAATAACTTGACCTAAATATTTTTTTTACTAAAAAAAAACTAAATTGCTAATTAAAAAACTTGTATGTGCGTCAGTAATAAATAAGCTTATTTATTATAAAAGCAAAAAAATTTTTAATTATAAATTCAATCCCCCAGTCCCCATCTCTTCTCGCAAACTCAGTCCTCAGCGGTCGCACATGGACATCAGACGCAGCTTTTGAGTTTCTTCTCCTATCTCGCTGCTGCCTGTGCTGTAAAGATTTCAATTTCTCATTTTGTGCTCTCTTCCTGTCTCTTTGATTATACCCATTCACGCCTGCTTTGATTTTTCTTCTCCTTTTTCTAAGTTTTCTGCTATAATGTGCCTTCCTGGTTTCTGGCCATCAATCTATTCATGTGGGTATAAAGCGAAACTGGTTTCCTCTTTTCGTCTCATTGCTGATATTTTCCATTCTAGAAGGGGACCAAAATTTGATTGAATTAATTTTTCATGTTTTGATTATCAAGTTTTGCTTTTTAATCTTTGGAGTTTTTGCATTCGAAAAGGAAAGAGGGTTTTTCTGTTTGCAATTTGAAAGCAAACGAAGATCGTACTAATTTCTGAACCTGTTGCCAGATCAAATTTCACCTTCTTGTGAATTCGACTGCAAAACCATGTTCTACTCGAAGCATTTTACAAGAACCCTATCAATTCGCTCACTCTATAATCTTTTTCAACATCATTCATCGTCAACTTTCCCTCCTATGTACAGCACAGCCGCATCTACACCCACTTCAGAGCAAACGTCTTTCACAATGAACTACCTCATTAGCAAATGTAGATTCTCCCGAAAAACTGCATCGGTGATTTCCCAGCGCATCTCTCTCAAGTCATCAGAAAAAGCGGACTGCGTTCTCTCTCTTTTTAAAACATGTGGTTTACGCGAGTCACAGATTCACATTGTCATCAAGAAAGCGCCGAAATTACTTCTGAGTGATCCTATGAAGACCATTTGGCCTAAGCTTGAGTTCTTAATGTCCAAAGGTGCGTCTGTCCCTGAACTTGTCAACATTGTGATCAGAAGCCCCCGGTTCTTATTGAGAAGCTTAAAAAATCATTTAATTCCTAGTTATAATTTTGTTAAGGGCTTTGTTGGGTCTGATAAAAGGTGTATCGCCTCAATCATGCGGAGTCATAGAGTAATTTATTGTGATTCCCTGGAAACTAACATTCAACTCTTGCTTGACATTGGAGTGCCCAAATCTCGCATTGCTGCATATCTTCATTCGTGGCCTAGCCTGCTTGCTATGAGTTCAGGTAGAATTAGAGTGGAAGTTGAGGGATTAAAGGATAGAGGTTTTGACCCTTCGAAAGCAAATTTCATTCCTGGATTGTATGCCAAATGTAAGTTAAGCAAAAGCACTTGGAATAGCAAGGTTGGATTCTATAAGAACTGGGGTTGGTCTCAAGAAGAGTTTGATAAAGCATTTGTACTCCATCCTCATTTTATGTTTAAGTCTGTATGTAAGATTAAGGCAGTGATGGAGTTTTTTGTGAATGACATGGGTTGCGACTCTAGTCTGCTTGCCCGTTATCCCATACTTTTTTCAATGCATTTGAAGGGAAGAATCATTCCAAGGGCTTATATCTTGCGACGTATTCATTCAAGAGGTTTAATTAAGAATGCCTGTATCGTATATCCTTATCATATCAAGGAAAAGATGTTCCTTGAGAAATATGTTACTCGTTTTGAGAATGAAGCTCCTGGATTATTGAAGTTGTATCAAGAGACAATGCAGTCTTCAAGAAAGACTTAAATCTGATTTCATTCATTCTCTATATTGAACTTTTAGAACTTTTACTTGGAATCCTTTGTTACTTTGTTTTCTTCATTTGGAAGTATAGCCATCAACTGCTTGAAAGAACTTTAGATGTCTGCTTAAGTTTCTTTGTGAAAAATTACAGATTGTTTTCTGAATGTACTCATCAGTATGTAAAAACAGAGTACTTAATTGCAGCATTGCTTGATTACTTCGTGAGTGGCCTGGGAATGAGATTATGCCCAACTAAATGATGAGTTGTAAATGATAATCTGATGTGAGATTTAATTTGAGAGTTCATGTTGGTCTTATATGTAAGGCTTATTTCATATGCTTATTATTATTTTTTTTTCAAAACTAATTCTATTGATATTCTTTCAATGATAATCAAATAGTAGAGGAAGAGGTAGAATTAAAAAAGATGATTGAGGTGTTTTGAAAAAAAAAAAATTAATCAATTTAACTAATATTCTTAATTTACTCAAATTAATTAATTAGTTTTTATATTAAGGACACGAGGAGTTGTCAAAGAAGTATGGATATATGATCATATTCATACTTCTTCCATTTCATTTAGCTGTTAAGGCAATTAAGTTAAATGAATTATAACAAATGTGACAAGCGACGCATAAATTTATGAACATGTTCACTTTTAGCTCCAAATAAATCCTATTTAATAGATAGCAGTAAAGTATTAATTTTTTTTAAAAACAAATATATTGCAAATATTATTTTAGATAGTTAACTAACTTTTTAGTTTGGGACTGACTGAATCAATCAGACGTGTAAACTAAATATGATAATAATTTTTCAAACCAGAATATAATATTATTACTTAAAGACTTGAAGTTCTGTGACATTGGTCAAATTGATTGCAAGAGCAGAAAATTGAGCATGCCCTGACCAATGCCACAGTTTCTTCTGTACATGTAATGCTTTCCATGCTCATAGAGTCCCCCCCCCCCCCCCAACGCACCCCACCGGAACATGCTCATAGAGTTACAGGCCCATATATTTCACACTTTTTCGAATGCAACTAGAAATTTTCTTCCCTGCACCACACAAAATAGAATATTTAATTAGATTTTAAATTCTAATCAATGTTTACTTCTTATAAAAGTATAATTTTTTTATTTGTTTAAACGGGAATCAAATTAGACATGCAAAATTTAGGATGAACATATAAAAATTATTTTTTTTTTTCATTCAAGTCTCTAATTGACATACTATTTAATTATCATACTTCTTATTTAATTCAATATATTCAAATCTCAATTAACATATTATTTAAATTCAAAATTAATTATTAGTTTCTTCATTTGAACCTCGAATTAAAATCCCATTTAATAATAATATCCCTCATCTAATTCAATATACCCAACTTCTAATCAAAGTATTATTTAATTCTCATTAATTAAATATATTTGAATATCATGATGTCACACCTAGCTTTTTTTTAAACGAACCAGGTATTACAAGTTTTCAAGAGTATAGTTAATTAATTGATAGTTGATGGGCCCATTAAAAAATGATATTCGTTTCATACCTCACTTTAAAATAACAATATCAAAACTAAAATAATAACAATAAAAATCAACTGTCTGAATTACTCAACAAAGCCAAGTCAAACCATTTCGCTAGTGTTTGATCTTCTTAAAATTGGTGATTCCAGCTTTTTCCTCTCAATCTCACGCCACCGAAGTAATGCAAATGATAGAATTCCAGAATAGAACTGTCTCAATATGTAATTACAACTACAAATTACCATGCACTAATTCATGTATGTACTTTCACTACACATGGAATGGTTTCCTGGGAGTCGGTGTTCGATTCTCTATGGATTGCAGTCTCTGCTTCAGATGAAATACTTCAACCTGACAACCCCACAAGACAAGTTTCAGACTTTCTAGTTTGGGAATATGAAGCCAATGAAATATTTTTGTCACAAACATCTATAATCCTAAATCTAGAAATTTGGAGGTATTTGAACTTAATGACAGGAAACATCTTAAGAATTGAATTGAATGGCACTGAAACTCCAAGGCTACTACCCCAGCATTTCAGATAGACAAGATTACTTCACCTTTTTTTTTTTTTTTTTTGGGGGTGAAAACTTCACTTCTTTGGTTGGTAACACTTTCTTTTCGAAAAGCTTTTAAATTGGAGGAACTTGCAACCGGGCATTTTCGAAGGCCAATTGAAAATCCTTCCTTATACTCCCTTGTTAATAACTTCCAAAGAAAAGAGAGTTCATAGAACTTTTTCCCCCTTCTCTCCCCCCCTCTATTGTCCCCCATCCAAAGTTACCTCAAAGCAAACCTTACTCTAGTAATGAACCCAAAAAGGTACCTGTAATTGGAATGCCCTACCCCTTTCCCCAGCAAGAACACCTCTCGTTGAGTGCAGCTCCTGCACAGAATTTCCAGTAAGCCAATAATGACCAAGTACGCAATTGATTTCGCTAAATATCATGGGTTATACCTTCTGTGTGTCATCTAAGACAGCCTTGAGAAAAGCAACATCATGCTCCAGTCTAACGTTGTCCGAGTGGACAATGTTCGATAGGCTGTTAGCCTCTTCTTGGGCTAATTCTACACCAGCCAGCTTCTCTCTAATCATATCCATCTCCTTCAACGTGTCAACCAGTTTCTTCTCCATCTCCTGCCTGCTTTTAAGAGCCGATGCTAAACTTTTCTCAGCAGTTTCTTTGCTTGCAATTGCAGCAGTCAATTGTCCTTCCAGAATCCCATTTTTCCTCAATAGGGCGGCCACCTTTGTTTCATAGTAGTGATAAATACTTGATGGGTTGGACAGTGATCCTGGTTTATTGTTTTCTGAGAATGGCACGTCATCACTTTCCAGCGTGAGATCTCCAAATGCCTGGTTTAGTTGATTTGAATTTCCGTGTCCTGACGCCTGTGGTTCCTCCATGCTGCTCTTGGCTCTATTTGTGTTCATCTGATATCCAGGATCATTTTGATTAATTCTATGCTCTGTTGCCTGAAACACATATTTAGCAATAGGATCAGATATCAAAATAGCAATAACTATTTGATGAAAGTTGAAACATTTGAACTTCAAATTATATGGGTTAAATACATGTAAAAAATAATCAACACTTTTGATTGACATGCAATGAAGCAAGAGCTAGGGGAAACCCGTAGTAGAACATACCATGTTTCACACCTTACTTAGGCAACATAGGCAACTTATCACCACCAAACACACATAAGGATAATGACCACCGACGTGTATTGATGGCTGAAATATTCTAAAATTTTCAATATATGATTAACTTCTGACTGTTGAAAAGTATATATAAATTTGTATTTCACCTTAATTTTACAAAGTGGGAGAAGGGGTCTTAAAATTAATTAAACAATCATTAGCTCACTCCTTCAATTAAGCCAAAGGTCAAGAGATTCCATCTGCAAGAAACTAGCAATGAAATCTAGGAAGAAAAACAGGAACATATTACTTGTGAAGGTCATAGGATGGCGCATAAAACAACTAAAATATGAGAAAAACAAGTTAAATAAGAACTTAATCAAATGGTGCGTGCAAGTAGATGTGTATTAGCTGAAGATGTGTCCATCATTTATTTAAAGTACAGCAAAATAGCATCAAAGTCTTCGAGGAGACCAAGAAGTGTTATGTATAAAATAGGATTTCAAGAAGCTTCTTATTTTAACCTGAGGGAAAGAACTGTCATATTCTGAATTCTTGTCTACCCTAACATCTGGGCTGTATTCTTCATTGTCATCAAATTGCTTCCGAAGAGAGACGTCATTAGAGAGAGAAGTGTGATCAACAAGGGACTGTGACAGAGATTTCCTTCCAGACCCATGCTCAATTGAAGATCCCAGATTTTGTCTAGCAGCAGATTCAACTAAACGCCGCTGGCAAGAATCATTATTAAATTGAGATGCCAATCCAGCAGACGATGAATGTTTTTCAAACAGTGAAGATCCTGGAGCTTTTGTAAGAGTTGATCGTCTTCCCACTGCTGATTCATTTTTTTCAATTATCAGCACTTCCACCTGTTACATTCGAGAAGAAAAAGTCAAGTTTAAAGAAGCAAGACTGACATATAAACTAACTCTTGATTCTTTTGTCAAACCTGATTTGACGCTTCTTTTTTGGACCCCCCAAATGCAACAAGGAAGTCCTTTTCCTTATGCTGCACAAGCACTAGACTGAAACCCTGGCAATACAACAAATCATTATCGTATTACAAATAACGAAGAAACAGGAAAATATGCATGCTAAAAGTTATGTTTGAAAACGAGGAACTTTTACCTATAAAATTGAGTTATTGTATAATTATAATCATAAATAGCTATCGATATCTTATAATTTGAAATTACAGAAGCTTATACAGCATGAAGCCAGCAGTAGAGGAACAATGCCTAGAAAGATGTCGGGAAAACATAGTTCACCTTATTGGTAGTGATGGAACAAGGAGGTGAGGCAGCTGCAACAGACCATTCCCTTTTCAAAATATCAAATATTAAAGTCTCTCCACACCCTGAAAAATCAACAAGGCTCATAAAGTATGTACAATCAAAAGAATTGCAGGAGCAATCTTATTTAACAATGAATGAAACAATATTGTAGAAAGAATGGCCAGATCTGATACACATCATATCATGCACGCACAGTTAAAAAAAAAAAAAAACACTTCTTCATTTATGGAACATACGTTTTTTCCTAGTTCCACCCCCTGCAATATACCATTTAGTTCCATATAGCACGTCACAGCAACCGGCTCTAGGCGATGGATGGAAACCTTTTATCTTTATCCTTGACCATACCATCTGAGGGAACAGATATTTTTGTCAAATTATACAGTCAATGAAGAAATCATCTGTTTCTTATAGAAGTCAAGCAGTTTCAATGCTCAGAAACTGATACTAAAAAAAACCAAGGGATCTCACACACAGTTTCAAAATCAAGCGAGTATAAATCATTCAAGGTCCTGGACTTTGATGCTCCCCCGAATATAAAAAGAATTTTGTCATCATAAAGAGCCGCCACATGGTTGGATCTTGAAGACGGTGCCGTTCCCCTGCAATTATGTAATTGTATGTGCAAAAAAAAAAAAAAAACGAATAAGGGAATAAGGAACTTGACTTTGAAAAGAAATGCAACATTTCTAACTGGGGATTCTCAATACATAATCATTGATATAAAATCCTTCTCTTTTTTGTAGTTTCATATTAAAAGCTTTGACATGCTTACGTGCAGTGAAGAGGAAGCCAGTTGATGGACTTGAGATCAAACATATGTAGGTCATTCAATTTCCTCTTTTTTGCATCCTCACCCCCAAACAATATTAAAACAGAGCCTGCCCTAACAACAGTATGACCCCACCGAGCAGCCTGTGAAGAACAAATATTTCATCATTACTGCTTAGTTCTATGATACAGAATTCTAGGTAAATCAAGGATAATGTATCACAACAGCTTTAATTACTAACAGTATTTTTCGTGCTATTTTTAATGCTCATGAATTTCTAATAATATAACATGCCATATATGTGAAGTTACACCCTTCTCATGTCAAAAATATAAATATGACAAAGATATAAAGCTGCTATTTCCACTCGGCAGCACAGTCACAGTCCAGCAAAACTTTCTATTGCAGATGTCAAATTAACATGATCATAGATTATTATCATGAGAGAATATTATATTCATATTATACTTTAAATTATGTAATCTAATAGCAACCTTGGCAGCATGAGGATTTTCGTAAGGATACAAAACAATTTCCCAAACAACTTCTACGATAAGGGCATTTGCACATTTATTTACCAAAAAAATCCTACCGGTATATTTCCCTTTGATTCCATGACTGACCAACATTCTGTCTCTGTATCAAATGCCCAAACTGCAAAAAGCAAAAATAT
Source organism: Neltuma alba (assembly GCF_004799145.2). NCBI lineage: Eukaryota > Viridiplantae > Streptophyta > Magnoliopsida > Fabales > Fabaceae > Neltuma > Neltuma alba. The sequence continues at coordinate 33,302 of NW_021634562.1, read as the reverse complement.
AATCAGAACAATATTAAACTTGAAAACAGATTCATTATGTATGTGTACACAATAATGTGACCCAACGTTGGACTCAACCTGAAATTCTGTCACTTCCAGGGTCTGTTTTACCCCCAACAAGGAGCACCTTTTTCCCCCAGGAAACCTGGTCAAATCATCATGAAACCATATGCATTTATTATCAAGAATAATCTTGTAAGAAAGATAAAGGGGGATGGCCGGATAGGCTTACAACACCATTGGAAGACAATGCTGTTCTAAATTATCAGTTATAAGAAAATCTCCAGTTTCTATACATAACACACATAATAGGTACAAATTTTGGCTTAGACTTGGTAAACCCATGATCAAAATTATTAAAATTCTTACTCCCTCTAGTCCTTATTACAGGGGTCATTCTAGAAGAAATTCTTGATTCTTTTTATAAGACCCTTTGATAGTCTCAATGAGTATTAAATACTTTTTCCCCCCCTATATGGCCATATTTAACGAAGGTATTGGGAGGATAAAAATTAATGAGGTTAAAATTTAGTGTAATTAATAAGAATAATATTGGAAATCACTTGAATTTTATAACAAATTTAATGCTTTTAACTAGCTTTATTGGTATGTGTATTAGTTAGTGGGATCTTATGATGAGGACATCAGGAGGTATCATATTATTGAGCAGCATGTTTATAGCAACTAGAGTCTACTGAAGTGTACTGCACATGAACACGCAAGGGAGGGCAGATTTTTCAACTCCATTTAGAAATTTACATTTCCGGATTTCTCATCTTGAGTTACGAGTATTCCACGTCTCACACAACTGAAGCAATGCCAAAATCAACAAGAATAGTGCATGCTAGTATGCTAAGTTTGCATTGTTTAGGATAAACAATGGTACCAAACAGTGATTCTTGCATGCTGGAATCTTTAATGGCAAACTGCTTGGCGACAAGTAAAGCTTTGAGGATGCTGTGGACCAGGAAAACCTATCAAAACTTAGCACCTGAAAAGTAAAAGAGGAGTAACCGGCTCATATTTTGTTGGAGAAACGAAGGAGGCAAGGACCACAGAATTAGATGATATTGACGGAGCTGCTTATCTTCAAAGCAACAACATCCCACTCATATAAAACAATAAATGCTCTCTAACCTGCACATCATCTAACAGCCCATTCCCAGATTCGCCACCAACCATTATCATTTTATTCCCAACAACAGTTGCTGCATGCTGTTCACAATGAAAAGAAGTTCAGACTTTTGCCAGTATAGATGTGCCAGCACAACAACTTTAGGAACAGATATAAAATGAAAGAAAAATGTTAAACTATCTACATCGGATCTAGGAGCGGGCTTGTCTCCTGTAATTGACAACACCATCCAGTTCTCTGAGCTGCCCAATGTCGTAGAAGTACTTATCTCAGGCGCAGAAGATGAAGAACACTGACAATCAAGTTCGTCAGAATGGTCATTTGTGCCTGAAACTACTCCATCACCCTAAAAAGGAGACTCAAAAACTCAGTGGACAGCTAACTGTGTAATTGATTTGAGGTGAATGTAAAATGGGAAGGAGGGAAAAATTTTAATACCCAAACAGTGTACAGGGTATGTTTGGATTGAAAAGAACGAACATGAATCACACGCTTATCCAAATTTAGATAAAAAGAAAATGTCTACATTAAAATTTGTTGCTGAGAAGGCTTACATTAGAACCGGACTTGCCATTTTTTCTGGGCTGCCTTATGGGGCTCCTAGTTCCCTGGGTGTTGTCCGAAAGCTGGGCCTTCAACCTAAGGCAGAACAATTATGAGATTCAAATTTTCAATTTATGCAATTAAAATCAACTAATCACTTCAAAAGTTCAAAGTCAATACAAAAAAGCTTCACCTTGCATGCTTCACACGACGGCGAGAGAATCCAAACATTTTCTTCCAGCTTCAAAACCAGACCTCCTGAAGCAGAAATCACATAAAGACTAAGATAATTGAAAATAACCCAAAATAGATGAACCCTAGCCAGCGCTAACAGAGAAGCCACATTGCCCAGAAAGCCTTCTTCTAGGGAAGAGCTACCCAGACAAACTCTTTCCAATTCCCCGGAAAAGAGGTACAATGATTAGCAATCTCAAAGTCAAAAAAAGCAGGAAAAGATCAAAAAAAAAAAAAAAGTTTCAGTGACTGCTAAAAAGCTCACCTCGCCCACAAAAGTTGTTTGGGAAAAGAGCGATTGGCTCGTGTGTATCTAATTATATATTGTAATATTGGCTTTTCTCTGGACTATAATGTGGATTGTGGAAGGAGCAGGATGATGATGATTTGGGTTGGGAAGTACTCTTGGTTTTGGGTGATCCACTGATTCCAGAGTGCGGATGCGTAGAACCAGAAATAGATGGCGGAGAAGAAAAGGACCGTTTGGTCTCTCCACTGTTGTGCGCAGAGCCAGAGGTGAAGTGTGATGAACTTCGTTGAATAGTGTGTCTGTAAGCTTTCAAGTAGCAGAAAGAGGTAAGGTTCAGGGTGACTGGGGCCCACTTACTATTTATTGGGGGCGTCCTGTGGGCCCCCCTTCTCTCGGGACTTGGGTGATAGCCCCAAAAGGTCGATCCGATCCTTGCCCCACGTGTTTTCCGATTCTTTTTAATTATTGTTCTTAATATTATTATTACCCCTTTCCAATTATTGCTCCAGTAAATAAAACAAGCAGACAAGCAAAACCAAAATCTATATACTCTTCTAGTCCGCACTTTTAGCATACTAATATTTCATACATATTAAAAAAAATTTTAAAATATATTAAATTTTTATTAAAATATAATAATTTTTAATTTTATATATATTTAATATATGTATTTTTTTAAAAAAATAACTACCTAGAATAATAAAATAGTATATTCACATTGAAAATTTAATTAAGTGACTTATAAATAAGATAAAAAAATTTTCTCCCTGCTCTATAAATAGGATTAGAGGAGTATGATTTAATAATTATTTTTTAATTTTATCTTCTATTTAATGTCATACCGTTTTAGATTTGAACTATTTCTAATAATATATTATTGAAATTAAGTCATAATTATTCATTAAATTTTGGAATAAGACATAAATATCACACATGTTGACTTTGTTACTTACATTTCTCACCCATTGAAATTGTGATTTGTTTCCTCACAGCATCACTCCTTGTAGTAAAAGATTTATCCTTGCAAAAACGGGCAACATGATGCAATGCAAGTTTTCATATAATTAGAGCTTTCTTTCACTTTTTTTTAAATAAAAAAAGAAGAAGAAGTGAAGCAATGATTAAAGATGTTGGCTTTTGGTCTTTATGTTGAATTGTGTTCTTTTGACCTTATTTGCTAAATTGTGTTTAGAACATGACAATATTTATAAATGTTATAATGTGACAAAACCAAAATAGGCCCACCATATTAGCCATGTCAAATTCATAATTTTTATCATACCCCCAAAACTTTCAAATCAGATCATTTACTTTATCGAGTCAATCATGTTTTCCTTGGATTTTCTTTTTTCTTTTGCCAACATTTTGGAACTTGCTATACACATAGAAAAATTAATATACTCCTTCATCTTTAATATATGACCCATTTAACTAATTTGATTAGATTAAGGAAGTTAGGTAACTTGATTAATTATAAGAAATGTGACACTTTTTTCCTAAAATACTATAATTATCTTTCTTAATACCCCATCTTCCTCTTCTACCTGATTATGGTTGAAAGAGTATCCATTGGAGTAATTTAGAAAAAATTTATAAATATGATAAATGGGTCTTATATTTAGGACCAAAACCAACTTAACAATTGGGTCCTATATTAAGGACCGGAGGAGTAATACATATTAGTAAACAAATGTATGTACTGCTCCCTTCTATCCTATCTACCTGTATTTTCTTTTGATTTTTAATTTGATACCTTTGTTTTCTTTCCTCTCAATTAAATTATTTAATTTTACTTTTTTTAGCAACATAAGCTCATATAATTTTATTCTATTAGTATTTTTAGTCTCTATACAAGGGTTAACAATGATAATAAAGTAAATTAAAGATTTAATTAAGAAGGGGGGAAAACACATAGATACCTAATTGAAAATTATTTTAAAAAAAAGTATAGGTACCTCTAAAATGATTTTTCCTATTCGAAATACATGAGCTAGGTAACAAAATTAAAAAATAATTAAATTAATTATTTGTGATATATATGTGTGTGCTGATTTTTTTAAAATATTCTACTGGATCATTTACATTGAAAAATATCCTTATTAATGAAAATTCTTTTTTTGGGGGAGGAATCATAAGGTTATAACATAAAATGAATTGAAATTTTATATTTAGAATAAAAACAAACCGTAATTAATTTTTGTGTTAAGAATATACTAACAATTCTTCATTTTAAAAAAAAGATTTAACTATGCATTTTAATAAAGTCAAGGACTGTCACAAATCTAACAAAACTTCAGATTAAATTTATCCTCACTAATGTCCGATGGAACGTTCTTTTTACCACACTGATCCAAATCTAACTACTCCCTGCGGCTATGGACAAAACAAAATGAGTGTTAATATTAATCTATAATAAAAAAGTACTACTCCCTCCGTTCCTTATTATAAGAGACAAATAACCAAATTACGTTGATAAAAAAAACAGTTAAAATTAGTTGAGGATAATTAATGTGTAAAAAGTATAATGTTTTTTCCAACAATGCCCCCATTAATAAGGAGAGAGAATATGAGAGAGAACAATTAAATTATTAAAAGAAAGAGAAGTGGGAGGGAGAGAGAGTATGAGTTGGAGACAAAATAAATAGGGGTAAAATAGGAAATCAATACAAAAAAATAGAGACAACTTTTAAGTGTCTCTTATATATGGGAACATGTCATAAGCATCAAACGTCTCTTATAATAAGTAACGGAGGGAGTACTATTTTAGTTAGGTGACCCGCAAAAAGGAGTACGCCAGTTCTATTAACTGATAAAGTTGCAGAGCCATTTCCAAAGGTATGAACTTGATATAACTGCCACTGCAAATGGTTCAAGTCCGTTAAACGTGCTTCATGTTAGTTCCTAAATTGATAGCCTTGCTAAAGAGTTCTTCAACTCTGAAGCAGGCTAAACAAATCCACGCCCATATCCTGCTTAATGGTCTAGATCATCTAGAACCTGTTTTAGTCCATCACATTCTTCTCTGGGATGTCAAGAACTATAAAACTATAGCTATGTATGTGCAGTCAATTGTTCAACATTCACGCAATCCAGATTCCTTCTCATGGGGCTGTACCATTCGGTTCTTCTCTCAGAAGGGCCAGTTCACTGAAGCAATTTCTCTGTACGTTCAAATGCAGAGAATTGGACTGTCTCCAAATTCATATGCGATATCCTCTGCTTTGAAGTCATGTGCCAGGCTTGAGTATAAACTTGGTGGTATATCAATTCATGGACAAGTTCAGGTGTATGGATTCCCTAGTTGTGTTTACGTCCAAACGGCCCTTCTCGATTTATACTCGAAAGTGGGTGACACAGAGACTGCACGTAAGGTGTTTGATGAGATGTCCCAGAAAAACGTGGTTTCTTGGAATTCTATGTTATCTGGGTATCTGAAAGATGGTAACTTGGCTGTGGCTCGCTTGTTTTTTGATGAGATTCCTAGGAAAGATGTCGTATCTTGGAACTCTATGATCTCAGGGTATGCAAAATCAGGAAATATGGACCAGGCTTGTTCCTTATTTCAACAAATGCCGGAGAAAAACTTGGCTTCTTGGAATACAATGATCAGTGGTTACATTGATTCCGGGAGCATAATATCTGCGAGAGAATTTTTTGATGCAATGCCAGTTAGAAACAGTGTTTCTTGGATGACAATGATTTCTGGGTACTCAAGGACAGGGGATACTGAGTCTGCTCGAAAGCTTTTCGACCAGATGGATGACAAAGACTTGCTTTCATTTAATGCTATGATAGCTTGCTATGCTCAGAATAGCAAGCCAAAGGAGGCCCTTGCTCTATTAAACGACATGCTTAAACCAGACGTCAATATACATCCTGATGAGATGACTTTGACAAGTATTATATCAGCTTGTTCACAGTTAGGAGATATAACATGCTGGCACTGGATTGAGTCAAGCATGAGTGACTTTGGAATTGTTCTCGATGATCATTTAGCTACTGTTTTAATTGATATGTATGCCAAGTTTGGAAGCATTGACAATGCGTATGAGCTATTTAATGGTCTGAGAAAGAGGGATTTGGTTGCATATTCTGCAATGATACATGGGTTTGGAATAAATGGTAGGCCATTTGATGCAATAAGGTTATATGAACAGATGCTTGCAGAGGGTATTTGCCCAAATTTAGTTACCTACACGGGGCTCTTGACAGCATACAATCATGCGGGACTGGTTGAAGAAGGATACCGCTGCTTCAAATCCATGAAAGATTATGGACTTGTGCCTTCAGTTGATCATTATGGAATCATGGTTGATCTTTTAGGGAGGGCGGGAAGGTTGGATGAAGCATATAAGCTTATAATCAATATGCCGATGCGACCAAATTCTGGACTTTGGGGAGCTCTACTTCTTGGTTGCACATTACACAACAATGTGGAATTGGCGGAAATTGCTGTTCAGCACTGCCTTAAGTTGGAGAGTGATACCAGTGGTTATTGCTCTCTTCTTTCTAGTATATATGCTTCTGTTGGTAAATGGGATGATGCCGAGAGGTTGAGAATGGGTTTGGTTGGAGAGAAACTCAAGAAAATACCTGGATGTAGTTGGATTTAATTTGGCTCCACCATGACCGGAAGAGGAAAAATGTCTGGAGTCATATGTATGACAATAACTTGATGCTTCAGTGGCTTCTACCATCATCCATCACTTAAAGTTGACGTCTTACATCAACTTACTTGAGAATGAAGATGAAAAAATGACATAGGTTTTGTGTCTGAGGAAGCTTTGTGTAGCCATCAAAGTTCTTTTTTTCCCAGTGTGTCCCAAAACTGAAGCATTTAGATATATCATGCATAATCTGTAGTGCTGAAGTTGTCAAAGATAAAATGCTGTAGCATTAATGAAACTGAACAAGGTAAACAATTTGGGTAGAGATGGATGAAAATTGATATATGATTATCAGTCTCATAAAAATAAAAGAACGAGTAGTCGTCTGATTGAAGTTTTCTGAAGATAAATTGTTAATGTATAATTTGATTAGCATTGATACTTGTGAATGAAACCAGACATTCTGTTTTCACCAAAAAATTTTAAAGAAAAATGGAAGAAACTAGAGATTCTGTAACTTTGTTGAACATATGATGGAGGAAATTAGAAAGAAATATCATTCAGGCCGAGAAGACAGTTCAAGCAGGCTTCAATTTTCATTTACTTCTTTACCAATTTGATTGAATTTATGCAATCTGAGTATTTAAACTGATGGTAGTCATGCAGTGTGTTGTACAATGAAATCCGTGGTTTAGATATTTAGACTATTTCAGGTTAATTTAGTCTTGAAAGGCCAACTAGTTTGTGAATTTTGCTATTTTTGGAACAATGGTCCCGTGTTCCTCGTTTCTGCTTTCAGAAAACTAATTGCTGACATTGGCAAAGTGGAAGCTTATAATTGACATTCAACCTTTTTTCGTGCGTCATTTTATTTCTTTAATGAAAAAGCACTCAGCTGCACGGCATTTTTAACATAACGGTCTGTGTTAAGACAAGAAGAAGAAAATGTCGACTTTGCTGCTATCATTGATTCAATTCACAGGCATGATTCAACCTTGCGAGGCACTCTGATTTTTAGGAGGTTCTCAATGCTCGATAGGAAATGAAAGTAGTGCCACTATATCTTGGAAAGTGAAAAGGCTCTAAAAAGCAGTAGTTGATATATATGCGAGCAATCATGGTGGCCAAGTCAAGGTAAAACTTATTAACCTATCATTTCGGGTTGCCTTTATCTATAAGATTACTGCTGCTTGCATGTAAGTCATTTCCATTTGTCTTATCTTCAACAGTTCAACTCATTTCAAAATTAAAGTGGGAAAGACAATTTTCCAAGGGTAAATGATGGAAACTGTTTACCTTGGAGTTATATCAAAGCAAACTGAGCCACATAATTTAATGTGGAGATATTGCTCTTGCCTTGCTTCTCTTTGCCCGTGTATCTGTTTGTGTCTGTATATATTTGTTGCCTTCTTTTCTTCTTTGACTGAAGATATGTGGGGGTAACTCATTGGAAATTGAATTCATCAGAACAAGGACAGTTCAGGAAAAACAGAGTGTTGTAGAACTTACAAGTGAAAAAAATGTACTTGTCGTCTTATCATGCTCATTCCTAAACTACACTTTCCTCTGTGCGCCACCCAACTTTTGTCTATTTTTGAGTTCTCCTTCAGTTTTTTTTTTATTATTTTTTGTCTTTCATTTTCCTGTCTATTTGTTGATGTGACTGAGGAATTAAAATGGTTGCATGTGTCACTTGCACGCCTACCTGCATGCTTATTGCATTTGATGCCTTTGTCCTGCTTAAACCAAGTGGAAGAACAAGATATGCTTTGTGTCCTATAGTGATATTTGTTGCTATTTCTAGATTATAATAATAAGCCACTTCGTTTAGATAGTTTTAGAGGGTTGCAAACTAACAAAACCCCAGCTATATATGGAGTTGAAGGACAGACGATTAAAACAGATTATTTTATCTCATCTTGGGTAGTGGGTATAATCTTAAATGGCTAGTGGTAATTTCACTTTTCGTGTTGGAGAGAATCTCAAGTAAATTCAGTCTATTAAGGGAAAATAATTCAAACAGAGCATCAACAAATATAAAAGTCTGCCTGAGATACTCACACGTTATGTATACTTTGTTTGATATTTTTTTTAATAGACTGAATTTACTTAAGAATTCTTCTTTTCGCGGTTTCCTGCATATTTTCTTTTGTTATTTAGCTGGTTAATGTACTTAAGAATTTTTTCCCCCCCAGCTTCCTGCGTATCTAGTTTCTTTTGTGTTTTAGATCGTTAATGTAAGAAACCTGACTTCTTTTTATCTATGCCTGGTTTTTAACTCTGCACGTTAGAGAAGATAAATGCTGATAAACCACAACTGACATGATACCAAAAGCACACTGTTAAAAACTACATAAGGCCGCAAAGCTACATTAAAATACCCAAAAAAAAAGGCTAAACTACACCTCAGTCGATCACGTTAGCCTTCAGCTTATTGCAAAACTTTAGCAACATAAGCTATGCACTAATATGGATATATATCACTCTATATCCGATGCCTACATTATAATCTCATATATAGTTATTGTGACCAAAACAGGACTTTTATTGCCTGATACGATAAGGGCGGTACTCAGTAGTACTGTCTCATACCCAAAGAGCTCCTGCTCTTTTGAGCATTGGGATCAAGGAGCGGTTAAGGTGAAGGCTCATGACTTCATTGGCTCCTCCCACGAGCTCGCCACTTATGAACACAGCTGGCACCGATGGGCTGCACCCAAGGTTCACAAGGGCTTGCTCAATTTCCTTCCCTCGAGCCATCTCATCAAGCTCATGAACCATTGGGTTCACCCCAAAGTCACTGAAGAGGGTCTTGATGGTGTGACACATGCAGCAGGAGCTCTTGCTGAAGATCACCACAGGCCTTTCTGATGCCAACCTTGTCACCCTGTCCATTTCTGACTTGCAGTACTAAACACAAGATGCTCTAAGAAATTTTCAAATGCAGCCTAAGTGGTTGAGAGCAGAAGAATATATCGCCAAATGTGTTCAATGCAGATCTTGAAGTAGGAATTGGTGTGGGATGAGATGAGGAGGAGGGAGGCTCTTCAGGTATATATAGTGGTGTTTGGGAGAGGATCGGATAGGCGTGGCTGAGCAAGCTAATTGGCAAAGAAAATGATATGGGGTGGTGGGGTAAAGAAGGAATGTTCGATTAGATAATATATTTGCCTGTTTCTAAATTTCTCTTTTTATCATTTATTTGAAAGTGATTGATCAACAAGTTCCTTCACAACAACGAATCTAATGTGCATACGGAAACACCAGGGCGTCCTTGGTACGGCTGAGTTATTTTTATATGCATATCCCTTCTTAGTGGTTACTTTTCTTTTCTGTTTGAAGAGTGGGAAAAATCGCAGAAAACAGAGGCCTCAAGACGAAGTTCTAGTAAGAGTTGGCTCTATCATGAACAAAATAGAACTTCTACTTTGTGAACTGAGCCAAGTCTCTTATTAGCAAATACTTCTGCTACTGCATTTGATTTTTCATTTTCTGCTTTAGCCAAGGTCATGACTTTTGGATCATATAAAATACTTTATCAGACAAAAGAGATGAGACCTAAATGAGACTTACTTAAATGTGTCATATTTCTCATCAACTTGTATTTAACACTCAAGTGATTTTACAGTGTTAATAACTTGTTTCCAAGCTTGGAGATGATTGAAAGCCCTGTTTGACGAGAAAATTTTGGATAGGAATGAGTTGGTTGATAATGAACCCATTTAGCTAAATTTATTTCATTATGGTAATTTTTTGAGAGGTTATATATGAATATGTGGTGATTATGTGCGTACCATTTTTTCTTTAAAAAAGAAGAAGAAGAAGAAATAAAAAAGAAAAGAAATTCTATGTTGGGAGTTTCTGGCTTTTCTACCTTTAACAGAAGCATCTGCTACGGTGGAAGAAAAGTTGGATTTATCCAATTGGGACCTCTATCAAAGATTCGCATCCAATTCCAGAAAGAGAAATGTGATTAAAAGCTTTTTGGTACGTATGTTAACTGAACAGTACATTTATTATCTGCTGAAATACATTTTTTATTTATTTGGTATTATCAAGCTACTCATATAACCTCATTCAGTGAGATAAGACTTGTCATTACGATGTTGAAAATACTATTAACCTGTCATTGACTTGCTAAAAATACGATTGACTGTACTGTTGAGTACAGTAGCAAATACCAGTAGTTATTTTCTTTATTGGCCAATGGAATTTTAGAGTTATTTGTAGACCTGTTGATGATATGCACAAATCAAACGAAAAAGAAGGCGATGATCTTGTTGGTGATCAAATTGATGAGAAAGATCCAATTAATGGGATATGGTAAAGAACCAAATAAGATTTACATATCATCATCAGGAACAGTCTGGAAAAAAAAAATGCAGTGAACAAAATCAAAAAAGCTAGTTGCCTTTAATTAAAATTTCTTTCCGACCTGTGTATAGTTGTGTGGCTGCTGTCACTAGGGAATCTTGGGTTTTGCAATACTATGAGCACTTTTATATTCTCTTGTGTGCGTGGTGCTGTAAGGTTGTTTACTTTCACATGGCGCCACGTTTGATGATAGCAACTTGACCTGCAGACACGAGAAGATCAGAGGAAGAAGAGAAGAAGAAGTTGCAAAAGTAAGTGGGCGTGTGTGTGTGTATGCTATTTCTATTGTTGTAGGGTTCCTTCAAACAGTACGTTTTAAGGTATTAGTGTCCCACAATCAAACGGCTCTATGCTGAAGCTAAGGGCCACTTATGTTGCATCCTCACGTATGATTCCACAACCATATCCATATGTATCAAGTCACACACAGATATACATACATACATACACGCACACAAACACACACACACATATATATATCAGCATTTGGCATTTTCATGCAAATGCATATGTGCATGCATCATCTACTGACCTCTTTTCTGATAATTGTGCATGCATGCCTGCATGCACATGCATATGTACGACGCATATATCAAATTCATTAAGTTGATGGGTTGACGTAAATCATGAGTTAAATATGTCGAGCTGAGAAAATTGACATATTTATAACTCAGTAAAATCAAGGGAAAATATATGTATAGGGGTAAAAGCATGGCCTTGTATACTTCTCAGATCCTCAGTGTAAAAGTTTGTTAGGAAGTTTAGATTTAGTCATAAATGTAAAACTTTAATGCATTTTATTTCTTATATTTTTTTTCAAACTAATTTATTTAACTTATTAACTAATATATAATCTAATAATGTTACGGAGGAGTATTTTGGGGGAATTATATCACATTTATTAGAATTAAATAATTTATTTAGCTGATCTAATTTATTTAAATTAGTAGGGTGGCTCTCATATTGCACTAATTGCAGGAGTATGATAAAATTCACTGCAGTAAAAAAACAGAGAAAGCTCGCGGTATTTTCTCACACAAAGAGCGACCGTAAAAAGGCTTGAAAAGGAAGGGATAAAATTGAAATTTTGTATTAAATTATATGACTAAAATTGCAGTTTTGCCCATTCTCTCTTATTACGTAATCGGACATGAAACTTCTCGCGGGTCAAATCTCCATGAGAAATTAAATTCTCTCAGAATATCATCCAAGAGATTTTTTTTTATGCATGTAATATCTGTAAGAAAGTTTTTTGAGAAAATGATAGAAAAATAATTATTGAATTTAAAAATGATAAATCGGTGATTTGGACATATTTTAACTTGTGAACATTATTACAAGAGTAGTCAAAATCATTACAAAAATAGTTATCATGACCTTCTTCTTTTTTTTTTGAAAATTCAACGATTTTTCAAGTTTCTTTGAAGGTAAAATCTGTGAGAAATTCTATCTGTTAAAAGCTTTACTGAATAAGAAGTACTCTTTTAGTCTTAATTATAAGACTCATTTTGTAATATAATTTATACTACAAATAAGTTTTATATTTAAAACAAGAGGAGTGCTATTTTGTTGCATTTCTCATAGATTTCTCGCAGGATATATGCACGTGTGTCCCTCATAGGATGGTTCTCACAGGTTCTCTCAGAATATATATATATATATATATATATATAAGCTCTCTCTCTCTCCTTTTTTAGTGAACATGTAAGCTCTCCTTTTGTTTTCTTACTGGCTTGATATCAAATACATTTTAAAAACAACAGCCACCCTCACAATCCAATTAAAACCAATGCAAACGTTATAATTAATGATGTGTGTGACCACCAAGCACTTGGATCAATTAGTAGAAGTTATTCCAACTTAACAAAAAGTCACATGTTCGAGTATTTAGGAATGTAACAGTATAAATGGTAGGGTCGCCGCTTATGTAGGCCTTACCACCATGACCTGATCCAAATTAGTCTGGTTTGTAATTCTTTAAAAGATTGGTCAGGATATCATGTGCATGTAAAAAAAAATGATGTGTGTGTGTGGTGGCATATATTTATATATAATGATGTTTGTGTAGAAGGACATCATCCACACACATACACCCACACAACACACACAAAAGAAAGATGGTGGGGCGAAGGAATGTGAACTTTATAAGCTGGAAAATGCGAAGAGAATGCGATGACGGTTCTTGGCATCGCACACAGGACATATTAGGGTCTCACTGGTTGGTGAAGTTGATGAAGTACTCACAACTGTACAATTTACTTATTTAAAGCGCAGAAAACTGTTCTTTTTTAAAAAAGAAAAATATATTTTAAACAGAGAAAAGGGGAAAAGGCCAAAAAGGCCCTCAAGTTGAATTTATTTATGGGAGAATGGCAATTAGATTCCGCTCGAGGGAATTAAATGCAAAAAAGTCCCTTGAAATCATGAAATTATTCTGAAGTCTTAAGGGACCTTTTGCAATAAATTTTATTTATTTAATTACCAAATTACCCTTCTTCTTCTTTTTAGATTTGTATTGACAACTGAAAGAGCAGTGGTTGACAACTCAGGGTGCAAGGATTGACAACTATCGCGGCTGGTTTAACAACACATTTTCTCAGCATATCACATTATAAGTTGTTAAATCAGCCGCGATAGTTGTCAATCCTTGCACCCTGAGTTATCAACCACTGCTCTTTCAGTTGTCAATACAAACTTAAAAAAGAAGAAGGGTAATTTGGTAATTAAATAAATAAAATTTAATGTAAAATTTTTTTTGGGACTTTAAAATAATTTTATGATTTCAATAAACCTTTTTGTATTTAATTTCCTTGAATGGGACCTAATTGCCATTTTCCCTTTATTTATTTATGATATGCAGTACCATCATGACATGATGTTTTGTTTGGGTATTGGCTTTTGAAGATACGAGGGACAGATAGAATATATATGGCTTAGCCTCTCAATCAATATGCAGAGAACCCCAAAAGAAAGCACCCACCGCCTATAAAGGAAAATTCTCCTAAAGTTTTTGCTCTCTTCACAGAATATTTACTTCAGAAAAAAAAAATATTAATCAATTTGTCAGTTTTTATAGTTTTTTTAACCAGATTTTTAATCAAGTTCCTTTTTTTTTTCCCCTTCTGTTTATTGAGTCCTTACAGTTTCCTCAATTACAGGCATTAGTTCCTAATCATTTGTTAATTAAGGATATAATGTTGATGCTGAATAAGTAACATATATAAGTTATTACAAAATAAAAAAAAGATTTTCTATAAAAAATATGGAATAAATTGATTTATTATCAACATAATCTGCATATGGTTAATTTTGATTTTATTTGAATTTATATGGCAAAGTTAATCCAGGAGTAAATTTGCTGGGTGACAGCCATATGCATCACTAGTCATTAACCTCATTTTCTCACAAATTAACAAATTATAAGAATACAAACAGATAGCCATATATAATTAAAAAAACCGTAAGGACTTAATTAAAAAAACAGACACAAGAACTTAATTAAAAAATCAAGTAAAATTACAGAGACTTGCATATTACTTTTATCTTTAATTTATACATTAAAATGTATTGACTTGAAATTGTGATGATAATTATTAAAAGCATGATTCTTTAATTCTTTTATTATATGCAGTGTGAATGAAAGAAAGAATGAATAAATATATTCCTCCAAAGATTATCTAAAGGGAGATTGGTTAAATGATTCCCAAACGCATTATTTATATTTATTGTTATCCTCGTTCTGGAGCATATGGCATCTATATATCTTGTCCTTTGAAACAACATAATCTCAATAACCGACCTTGTTATTAATCCACACGCATTTAACACATGCACTTATCAGTCATGTATATGTATAGTTACTTAATTCTATAAAGGTTTTGTGCTCCAAATCTTAATTTCATTTTCGATTTGGACATTCTTGGATGATCCATCAAAATCTCAAATTAACTGCTCATTGCCCCAAAAAAAAAAACTCTAGATTTATATATCTTGTATTTTTACTTGATTGCATTTGATTCTAATCTTTTTGAATAGCTAAGTTGCAAACTGTAATTAGTATGATTTATTTTGTATGCGAAGTTGTTAAGTTTGTATCTATACTAATATAGATCAAATTTTTATGGGTTTGATTTTTAGCATTCGATAATTTATAATTAATATTGAACAGTTTTCTCCGAAAAATATTTATATTTTTTCCTCTCAAAACAAAGGGATTCAAACGAATAATAAGCCAAAAATAATTATGAAGAAATACTACGTGGGATGATATATAAATTATGTATGCTTGTGTTTGCAAACCAAAGGATATATCCAAAAGAATAACCCGGGTGGCTTGTGCATAGCATTAGGCAGTAGCATCTACAGGTTATAAGTGGTTGTAAGGATAGGTCCTTTGGCTTTTTTATGCCTTTGTTTCCGAATTAGAAGGGAAAATACTGGCAGTTTGATCAGATTATAACGGGATCAAACCCACTGGAGAGTACTCACAGTACTAACTTATACTCCTCCTATACTTAATATAAGAATTAGTTGAAAGTTGGAATTAGTCATAAATATAATACCTCAATTTATTTTGTCTCTTATTTTTTCCTATAATATCCTTATTGATTGTAAAAAGTTTTTACTAAGCAATAATTTCAGTCATCCAATCCACATGATTGAAGAAGATACACTACCTCCAGTCTTAATTATAAGAGCTAGTTGATTAATTTGAAGAAATTAAAAAAATAAGTTAAGTTAGTCATTTATAATGAATAAGTGTTGTCTTTCATAAAATATCCTTACTAATTAAGTACACTGGCTAGAATTATCATTGTTAGAAGGACTTTTTTGAAAAAAAATGCATAAATATGATAGACAAATTGTGGATTAGGGTCTTATATTTAAAACCAAAATAAAAGTCAAATAAGGTCTTATATTAAGGACTGGATGTGGTATAATTTAGGAAGGTCAACACACATTTATAACAAATAACAAATTTAACTAATTTTCTTAATATCTTTAAATTAGTTATATAGTTTTTATGTTAATAACCAAAGGTATGTGTGCTATAACGCAGAAGATGATAAACTTCTCCTACATATATATTTCTCTGCTACCATATGGTCAATCCATTATTTCCTTCCTTGCTCTTTTGGAAAAGAAATTTCATATCAAATTGAATTAAAAAAGATAAGATGTATATTATCATCTCACCAAAAAAAAAAAAGACTCATGAGTTCAACATGTTAAGATTTTGGGTCAAAATTAGAATCAAATTCAGTAACATGCATCGATGTGTGTGTGTGTGTGTGTGTGAGTCTCACATAAAGAACTTTCGTAAAATGTATACTATATATTTTTTGTATATAAAAAATAGACGAAGCATATTATTATAAATAGATCAGATGACTAACTAGTGTAGAAAATTAATCCCAAAGCCGATTTCTGTTTAATTACGTAGATACTGCAAACTACTTTATAATTTTTTTTTGGCCAAAACACAAGTCATTTTTTATCAATAAAAAAAATAATACTATTGATGAAATAAATGAGGTCAAGTATTCTTTGCTTGACATAAGGGTATAATATATATAATGATATGGTTGGAAAATTAAGTTGAAAAATAATAACAATAAGAGTATATGTAGAGTGAATGATATAATGCTTATTCTGCATTATGTTACAATAATACATAAATAAAGGTCGAAATTCTCTACATACGTCGCTGGCCTCTCTCACTCACTCATACATATGCATGTAAATATCGCACGCATCTTTACTGGCCGTTCAGGTTAACTTATAAATAGCTTTTTAATAATGATTTATAGAATACGAGGTAAGCATGTAAAAGAAATTTTATCTTGATTAACATAAAATATACTTATAAGTGTTTTTTAACGCTATCACAAACAGGCCCACTATCTCTCTCTCACACAGACACACCTTCTCATCTCTTCACATCTCCAACGTTATCATTTGTCAAGTCTTAATTGGTTTTTCTTTTTCAAATCTTGGCGTGTGACAGATTTGGTCATCATCATGATAAGTCCATTACAATTCAATTATAACCAATAGCAGTGGTCGATGATTAATTAATTGAAAAAATAATTCGGTTTAATTCCCCCTTAAACAACTATTAATGATTCACAACTCTGCAATGCAAGCTATTGAAAACTGGACCAACATTGAATTGGTCGATGCAGGGTAGAAATATACAAAATATGCATGTTTAACCTTGATCGATGAAAAGAGTCATATTTAAGTGAAAATGGTATTAATTCACAAGTAAATAGAATATTCATGTATAAATCCCACATAATTCAACAGAACAAAGTTACTGAAATATAAATCTTATTGGCAACTATATTTTTTCTTTTTAAAAACTCAAAATCACATGATTTCAAGCTCATCAAATTAAATTAAAGGATAAATCAACCCATCCAAATCTTCTGACCAGATTGATCAGGTGATTGGTTCACGGACTTGTTAGTTTGACTAAGCAAAGCATTTACCTTTTGTTTTTGTATGGATTAATTTCGTGTAGCTGCTATTTGTGTGTGTGAGAGAGAGAATTAAAGAATAACCAAGTGTTAATTTTATGCCTAGCTTTTATTGAGTGGCTTCCCTAAAAAGAAGCCACTTGCAATTAAGTTGTAATCTACCAGACAAGCAAAAATGAGACTTGTTCTTAGTTTCCAATTTCAGTGTACCATGCAAATGGAGCATTCATTATTATTATCTCATTACACACACACACACACACACATGCATCATCAGATGCTACTAATTAATTAACCAGGCTTTCACTTTTTCTCTTGTGATATATTAAATCATGAAACTTTAATTTTATCTCAAAGTTTAGTTGCATCTACTGTGGATCAACATTTCAAGTTGGTTGGTCCCACCAACTATATATCCCTTTTCCCTCTTAATTCCTCCATGCATGTATCCAACCAACTGTCAACGCAACAATCAAACTGGTATTTATTCTCATTTACATTATCTACATCATATTTAAATCATGTGAAATTTATATTTGTATTTGAAAATCAATTGGCAAAAAATAAAAAAATCTCATAAACTGAAAAAAAAAACATTTATATACTACCTCTGGTCCTTAATATGAGAGTTAGTTAATTAATTTGAGTAAATTAAGAAAATTAGTTAAGTTAGTTATTTGTAATAAATAGGTGCTGTCTTTTCTAGAATATATACCCTTACTACTCATATATATTAGTTAGAATTACCATTTGATTGAGTCTTTAACATATACAACTACTATAAGGATTACTTTAAAAAAATGGATGAATATGAGAAATAAAGTAGATTAGAGTCTTATATTTAAAATCAAATTAAAGTTAAACTAACTCTTATATTAAAGATCAGAAGCAATATATATATATTAAAATACAAACTAATACTATTAGAAGCAGGACTTTTTATGTCGGTAAATGAGGACTTTTTACATCGGATTGCGGAGAGTAATATGCATGAAAACGTAATAGTGTGTTTTAAATTTATGTCAGTAAAACAAATGACGAGCTATGTTGGATTGAAACTTTTCATTTGAAGTTCATATAATTAAATGAAATAAGTTAGAAATATGATAAATATAAATCATGAAAAGGGAAAGATCAAGTTGGAGTGTTTGGAAGGCTATTGAAGAAGTTGATTATTCGGCAGTACCCTTATCCGAACTTGACATTCCCTACGCACACTCTTATGATACGATGTACTCATCATGCTCACGCATGTACATAACTGTCATTTCAGGGTCATTTTCGTCCACATAAACTGCATCTCATTCCCTTTCTTTTAATTTCTTTTAATTGATTACTAACAAAGCATATATATGTTATTTCACAAAATCTAATTTTAGTCAAAATCAATATAATTGTGAAAAAGGTCTACTAAGATATGATTAATAAATATCCATAAGTTTATTTATAACGATGCTTTATCACTTAACCATCAGTCAGATAACAAGTGCTAAAAATGCTTTTACATCCATTTGGGGGGGAAAAAACAAAGAAATTCCCATTAAATAAACTTGAATTGTGATTGACACTCGCCATCATATATACAAAGGTTCAATTACATTATAAAACTTTCACCAATTTATATAACCAAAATAAACTCCTAAACTTTCAAGTTTATGCAGATAACCCAAACTACTCCTCCGGTCTTAAATATAAGATCCTTATACATAAGTATAGTGGTCTTATATTTAGGATCGGAGGGGTATTAGTTTTTTTAAAATTTAGAAGGGCAAGCACTGGTGTGCTTGAAGTCATTGGTGGAATCAAATTCTCAATTTTTTACTTATAAGAAAATTTACATGTCGTTAGATTACAAAACAACTGACAAACTATTAATTTTATACCGCTTAAACTTTATTTTTATTTGTATATAATATCCTCAAATTTTGAGTTATATACAGATAAATCCTTTAAACCAGTATTTTAACCCATTTTCAGGTAACTAATAAACAAAATTAATAGTGCGAGAGTTAATTATTTGTATAATGATAAAAATTCGAGGAGGTTTAATGTGAACTTTCAATAGTTAAGAAAGTTATTTATGTGTAACATAAAGTTGATATGGGATTTTTTGTATAATTTGTAAAAATTGGAGGGGTGTTTGGATGGGGCAAAAAACACTTTTAAAAAACGCTTTCATAACCAAATTTTTCTCATATACTTATTTTATATATTGTAAAATTATTTTTAAAATTATGATTTGGTTTCTACTCAAGTACTCTTTTAGTTATATACAAACAAACAACAACTCTTTGTATGATTTACCCTTTAATTAAATTCTTAATTAATTAGGCAATGTGTGGCACGCAATAGATTCGTAATGCAAAACACACACCTCAAGCCCATCTCACACAGACACACATATTCATTTTTTAGAGCATCAAACCCTAAAAGAACCCTTCTTTTTCCATCCCCATATATATATATACACATATATATAAATTTCCCCTTTATTTAATTTATTATTAAATCCAAAATTCTCATATTCTCCCTTTTTCCAATCATTCCCCAATAAATATAAATGCACAATCCCTCCTCTTCATTCTCCCCATGACATCACACACACAAAGACACACATCATATATATCTATATCCTTTAAACTAGTATTTTAACCCATTTTCAGGTAACTAGTAAACAAAATTAATAGTACAGGAATTAATTATTTGTATAATTATAAAAATTCGAGGGGGTTTAATGTGAGCTTTCAAAAGTTAAGAAAGTTACTTATATGTGACATAAAGCCGATATGGGATTTTTTTATATAATTTGTAAAATTTCAAGGGTGTTTGAACGAAAAAAAACACTTTTAAAAAGCATTTTTTTTTAAAAAAATGAGATCAAATTCTTCTCAAATACTTGTTTTGCATATTGTAAAATTAACTTTAAACTATGGTTTGATTTTGACTTAAACACATTCTTAGCCACATACAAACAAACAACAACTCCTTGTACAATTTGCCCCATAATTAAATTCTTAATTAATTAGGTAATGTGTGGCACGCAATAGATTCGTAATGCAAAACACAAACCTCAAGCCCATCACACACACACACATATTCATTTTTGAGGGCATCCAACGCTAAAAGAACCCTTCTTTTTCCATCCCCATATAAATATATATATAATTTTCTCCTTTATTTAATTTATTATTAAATCCAAAATTCTCATATCCTCCCTTTTTCCAGTCATCCCCCAAATATAAATACACAATCCCTCCTCTTCATTCTCCCCATGACATCACACACCCAAAGACACACATCATATATAGCCATATCCTTCAGACACACAACTCACTGAGTTCAATGGACCGAGTGGCAAAGTTGGCGTCGCAGAAGGCGGTGGTGATATTCAGCAAGAGCTCGTGTGGGATGTGCCACGCCATCAAGAGGTTGTTCTATGAGCAAGGAGTTGGGCCGGCGGTTTATGAGCTGGACGAAGATTCTCGGGGCAAGGAGATGGAGTGGGCCCTCATCAGGCTTGGCTGCAACCCGGCCGTCCCCGCCGTGTTCATCGGCGGCCGCTTCGTCGGCTCCGCCAATACTGTTATGACCCTTCACCTCAATGGCTCCCTCAAGAGAATGCTCAGGGGTGCCGGAGCTCTCTGACTCTAACCTTCACTATTATCATTACTACTCCCCAAACACTGCCTTGATTATTACCTCAGGAACCTCGAACAAACCTGCGTTGTTTTCTTCTTTACCTTTGATCCGCCTGTTTTTTGTCCTTTTTGCGGCTTAATTGTACTAATATAATCATCATCATCAGTATCTAATTAATAAATATCTATAGAGCACTTTTATGGTGTATCATATTGAATTCTAATATCTTCAATGCATGTTTAAATTCTCGGTAGGATATACAGATAGATAGATAGATAGATAGATATTTATATATAAAAACTTGATGTATATATGCTAGCCAGCTGCATCGTTGGTTTTGATTTCAAAACTCTCAAACAGTTTCTTAATGTTAAATCCTTTGTGCACCTTTTACGATAAACAAAAGGAGAGATCGAGATGTTCCTTTTTTTTCTTCATAATCTGTAAAAGTTAAGAATAGAATTTTTTAGGAGGATGATAATTGTTATTAATCACCTCTTGCTCTTACATTATATTACTTCCGGTCCTAATTATAAAACATCATTTATAGATTATAAACATCTTCTTATAATTAAGACCCGATGTAGTGTTCTGATTTTAAGAAGTTGGCCAAAATATATATATTTATATATATATTAGTATGGAGAGAAATGTTATTAGTGTTAATAAAAAGATGAGAAGATAGAGAAAGGTGGTTATATATATATATATATATATTTATATATAGTGATTGACTTATACGAGGTGAATGGAATTAATTTAAACTTTTTCGAACATACTGAATTACTAATACACCGTTATGTATATAAATAAATAAATAAAAAGCTATAGTTGGAAACAAATTTATCATGGAGAGACATTAATTAATTAGTAGTGATATGATTAAAGTTGGACGAATTGATTAAATGAAATTTTTACGTGATAGAATAATATATGCATATATATAAAGTGAGAATGGTCACGATCAATTGAAAAGATGGATAAATATTCGATGATGCATAAAAAAATATACCAAGTGGATAAATTTCACATCCATCCAATATATATATTCGTTTTGGAGAATTGTTAGTGTTATATCCCATCGCCTTCACCAACCGTCATGCCGCTGTGGGCCTTACCCTTTCGTCTTTCATAAATCATCAATCAATTAACTATATTCTTAAAAATTTATAACACCTGATTTGTCTTAAAAAGAGGTGAGTATAACATTATCACATCCGAATATATTCAATTAACGAAATTTGGATACTATTTTGATTAAAATTTGGGTATATTGAATTAAATGAGGAGTATTGTTATTGAATGAGATTTTAATTGGAGGCTCAAATGAAAAAATTAATAATCAATCAGTTGTATTCTTGATAACCTGTAATACCTAGTTTGTTTAAAAATGAGCATTATGACATCCGAATATATTCAATTAATAAGATTTGAATACCATTTTGATATATTGAATTAAATAAGGAGCATCATTATCAAATGTGATTTTAATTGGAGGCTCAAATGAAAACATTAATAATTAATTTTGAATTTAAATAATATCTTGATTAAGATTTGAATATATTAAATTAAATGAGAAGCATTATCAATTAAATAGCATGTCAATGGCGCTTAAATAGATAAATAAATAAATAAATTTAAATTTTCATATGTTCTTCCTAATTTCTGAGTCTCTAATTCAAATCTCATTTGAATGAATTTTAAAAAAACAAATCATAAATTTATTAGAATTTAAAATTTAATCAAATATTCTAGTCTGTATATCGGACAGGAGAGAAATTTCTAGTAACCTCATAATTCCAACTTATAAAAATAAATTAAACCTAGTAACGCAGCATTCATCATTATGATATTATCTTTTTAGTTCAGCCACTGTTATGGTATTATTATATTAATACTTCCAACATCCCATTCTAATTTTTATTGCTAAATGGAAGTAGAAAATAACATCATGAGTGCTTAATGGAGGAAAAAAAACTCCTACGATCCTTAATGTATGACTTTATTTAAGAGTTTATATCGGTCCAATATATAAGACTTTTTTTATAATTTTTTAAAAATTAATCTTATTAATATTTTCTTAATAATAATCAAGTAGGAGAGGGAGGGAGGAAATTAAGAAAGACAATTTGAATATCTTAGGAAAACTACATTATATTAACTAATCTAACTAACATCTTTAATTTATTCAAATTAATTATTTAAGTCTTATATTAATGATCACAGGAGTAGCATAATTCCACTAAAGTATATGTATATTTTAGTTAAGGAAACTGGTCAAGTTTAAGTTACAGTTTGCTTAGGATTATACTCCTTTGGTCTTTAATATAGAATTTAATTGTTAAGTTGATTTTGGTCATAAATATAAGACCTATTTAATTTCTCATATTTATCATTTTTTTCTAATTTATCCCTATCAATTTTACTAGTTTGTGAATTTTGCTATTTTTGGAACAATGGTCCCGTGTTCCTCGTTTCTGCTTTCAGAAAACTAATTGCTGACATTGGCAAAGTGGAAGCTTATAATTGACATTCAACCTTTTTTCGTGCGTCATTTTATTTCTTTAATGAGAAAGCACTCAGTTGCACGGCATTTTTAACATAACTGTCTGTGTTAAGACAAGAAGAAGAAAATGTCGACTTTGCTGCTATCATTGATTCAATTCACAGGCATGATTCAACCTTGCGACGCACTCTGATTTTTAGGAGGTTCTCAATGCTCGATAGGAAATGAAAGTAGTGCCACTATATCTTGGAAAGTGAAAAGGCTCCAAAAAGCAGTAGTTGATATATATATGCGAGCAATCATGGTGGCCAAGTCAAGGTAAAACTTATTAACCTATCATTTTGGGTTGCCTTCATCTATAAGATTACTGCTGCTTGCATGTAAGTCATTTCCATTTGTCTTATCTTCAACAGTTCAACTCATTTCAAAATTAAAGTGGGAAAGACAATTTTCCAAGGGTAAATGATGGAAACTGTTTACCTTGGAGTTATATCAAAGCAAACTGAGCCACATAATTTAATGTGGAGATACTACTCTTGCCTTGCTTCTCTTTGCCTGTGTATCTGTTTGTGTCTGTATATATTTGTTGCCTTCTGACGAGAGCCTTTTGTTGTTCGCCTTGGAGTTCTCAATCAAAAATAAATCCAAGCTATGCAGTATAGTGCAAATTCAAGTCATTTCACTTTTGGGAGCCTTTATTAATTATCTAAGTTAGACTAAATGCCATGCAATGTAATGAAATGGGGTTTTGGGTTTTTAAGATTTAAATGAATGGTGCCTAAACTAAATGCAATGAAAACAAACCTAAGATACTATATTTTTGGTGTTTTAAGATAATAATGATGGAATGGAAATGAATGATAGGAAATCTCTTAAAAATGGTTTTGATGGCAATCATAGTTCACTTAAGATATTGGGAGTTTCACAAATCCATTAGGTTTTCTTAATAACAACCTCAATAACTCATTGAGTCCAAAGCTTAATTAATGAACTCATTAATGAAAACTTGTTAAGCTTCCCTAATGTGTAATTTTGGAATGATCATGCAATTGGCTCAATGTAACACACAATCAACTCAGTATCAAAACATAACCATGCAAGATAGGAGAGAATCATGAGAGTTACAAGAAGCATATATGCAACTACATATATTTAAGCACAAAATTCAACATCAATCAATTCAAATTACAAATGTTAATGATTAACCAATGATTACAGAAACCAAAGTGTCTAACTAAGACTTTACAACTCCTAGACCTAGGAAATCATAAACACATAGCTAGAAACTAAAGATTAAAACTAAAACTCCCCTTTGAAGCTTGGAAACTCATGCTACTCCACCATTTTCAAGAGTTGGAAAAGCCTAGCTCATCATAGCTTTAGAATCAGCTCCAACCAGAGTTAAATCTTCAGCTATAACAGTCAGGAGATGAAGGAAATGAAGTGGGATGAAGAAAGAGTGTAGGAAATGGAAAGGGAAGAAGATGGAGGTGGAGAGGCAAGAAGATGAGAGAATAGAGGTGTTGGAGATGATAGAATGGAGTGATAGGTCGAAAATAGGGTTTCTAAGGGCTTTTGGGGTCCATCTAGGTCGGATCATATGAGTAGAAGGTCCATTTTTGCGTTTTGGATCCGAATATGACGTTACTGATACGAGAGAGTTTGCCACAGCGAACTATTCCAGAGAGGAAATGTAGTGAGATTTTGAGAGTTTGCCGTGGCGAACTCAAAAGTTTGCCCCG
This sequence comes from Neltuma alba, assembly GCF_004799145.2. Taxonomy (NCBI): domain Eukaryota; kingdom Viridiplantae; phylum Streptophyta; class Magnoliopsida; order Fabales; family Fabaceae; genus Neltuma; species Neltuma alba. Next base: position 7,790 of record NW_021634562.1, on the reverse strand, counting down.
GCGAACTATTCCAGAATAGCTACTGATGCACATTTTCAGACTTTTTGCCACAGCACAGCATTTTCTTGGAAACTCTCGTGTTGTGTAATGCTTTGGTCTTCAATCTTGGCTCTAATTCTCAAGTGTCCTACAATAAAAGCAACAATTTTGAAGCATCAATTATCCTAGAAATCATTGAATACAATTAATACCAATTATGACAATTTTACCCTAAAAAAACACTAACTCAAAGTAAGGACTCTTAATCAAAATTAAGCACAATTATCATTAAAAGGAGCCAAAACCTATGATAAAAACCCTTAAAATGATATGAAATAACATAGAACAATTGGGTTCAATCACCTTCTTTTCTTCTTTTTCTGAAGATATGTGGGGGTAACTCATTGGAAATTGAATTCATCAGAACAAGGACAGTTCAGGAAAAACAAAGTGTTGTAGAACTTACAAGTGAAAAAAATGTACTTGTCGTCTTATCATGCTCATTCCTAAACTACACTTTCCTCTGTGCGCCACCCAACTTTTGTCTATTTTTGAGTTCTCCTTCAGTTTTTTTAATTATTTTTTGTCTTTCATTTTCCTGTCTATTGTTGATGTGACTGAGGAATTAAAATGGTTGCATGTGTCACTTGCACGCCTACCTGCATGCTTATTGCATTTGATGCCTTTGTCCTGCTTAAACCAAGTGGAAGAACAAGATATGCTTTGTGTCCTATAGTGATATTTGTTACTATTTCTAGATTATAATAATAAGCCACTTCGTTTAGATAGTTTTAGAAGGTTGCAAACTAACAAAACCCCAGCTATATATGGAGTTGAAGGACAGAGGATTAAAACAGATTATTTTATCTCATCTTGGGTAGTGGGTATAATCTTAAATGGCTAGTGGTAATTTCACTTTTTGTGTTGGAGAGAATCTCAAGTAAATTCAGTCTATTGAGGGAAAATAATTCAAACAGAGCATCAACAAATATAAAAGTCTGCCTGAGATACTCACACGTTATGTATACTTTGTTTGATATTTTTTTTAATAGACTGAATTTACTTAAGAATTCTTCTTTTCGCGGTTTCCTGCATATTTTCTTTTGTTATTTAGCTGGTTAATGTACTTAAGAATTTTTTTTCCCCCCCCAGCTTCCTGCGTATCTAGTTTCTTTTGTGTTTTAGATCGTTAATGTAAGAAACCTGACTTCTTTTTATCTATGCCTGGTTTTTAACTCTGCACGTTAGAGAAGATAAATGCTGATAAACCACAACTGACATGACACCAAAAGCACACTGTTAAAAACTACATAAGGCCGCAAAGCTACATTAAAATACCCAAAAAAAAAGGCTAAACTACACCTCAGTCGATCACGTTAGCCTTCAGCTTATTCCAAAACTTTAGCAACATAAGCTATGCACTAATATGGATATATATCACTCTATATCCGATGCCTACATTATAATCTCATATATAGTTATTGTGACCAAAACAGGACTTTTATTGCCTGATACGATAAGGGCGGTACTCAGTAGTACTGTCTCATACCCAAAGAGCTCCTGCTCTTTTGAGCATTGGGATCAAGGAGCGGTTAAGGTGAAGGCTCATGACTTCATTGGCTCCTCCCACGAGCTCGCCACTTATGAACACAGCTGGCACCGATGGGCTGCACCCAAGGTTCACAAGGGCTTGCTCAATTTCCTTCCCTCGAGCCATCTCATCAAGCTCATGAACCATTGGGTTCACCCCAAAGTCACTGAAGAGGGTCTTGATGGTGTGACACATGCAGCAGGAGCTCTTGCTGAAGATCACCACAGGCCTCTCTGATGCCAACTTTGTCACCCTGTCCATTTCTGACTTACAGTACTAAACACAAGATGCTCTAAGAAATTTTCAAATGTAGCCTAACCAGAAGAATATATCGCCAAATGGGTTCAATGCAGATCTTGAAGTAGGAATTGGTGTGGGATGAGATGAGGAGGAGGGAAGCTCTTCAGGTATATATAGTGGTGTTTGGGAGAGGATCGGATAGGCATGGCTGAGCAAGCTAATTGGCAAAGAAAATGATATGGGGTGGTGGGGTAAAGAAGGAATGTTCGATTAGATAATATATTTGCCTGTTTCTAAATTTCTCTTTTTATCATTTATTTGAAAGTGATTGATCAACAAGTTCCTTCACAACAACGAATCTAATGTGCATACGGAAACACCAGGGCGTCCTTGGTACGGCTGAGTTATTTTTATATGCATATCCCTTCTTAGTGGTTACTTTTTTTTTGCTGTTTGAAGAATGGGAAAAATCGGAGAAAACAGAGGCCTCAAGACGAAGTTCTAGTAAGAGTTGGCTCCATCATGAACAAAATAGAACTTCTACTTTGTGAACTGAGCCAAGTCTCTTATTAGCAAATACTTTTGCTACTGCATTTGATTTTTCATTTTCTGCTTTAGCCAAGGCCATGACTTTTGGATCATATAAAATACTTTATCAGACAAAAGAGATGAGACCTAAATGAGACTTACTTAAATGTGTCATATTTCTCATCAACTTGTATTTAACACTCAAGTGATTTTACAGTGTTAATAACTTGTTTCCAAGCTTGGAGATGATTGAAAGCCCTGTTTGACGAGAAAATTTTGGATAGGAATGAGTTGGTTGATAATGAACCCATTTAGCTAAATTTATTTCATTATGGTAATTTTTTGAGAGGTTATATATGAATATGTGGTGATTATATGCGTACCATTTTTTCTTTAAAAAAGAAGAAGAAGAAGAAGAAATAAAAAAGAAAAGAAATTCTATGTTGGGAGTTTCTGGCTTTTCTACCTTTAACAGAAGCATCTGCTACGGTGGAAGAAAAGTTGGATTTATCCAATTGGGACCTCTATCAAAGATTCGCATCCAATTCCAGAAAGAGAAATGTGATTAAAAGCTTTTTGGTACGTATGTTAACTGAACAGTACATTTATTATCTGCTGAAATACATTTTTTATTTATTTAGTATTATCAAGCTACTCGTATAGCCTCATTTATAGTGAGATAAGACTTGTCATTACGATGTTGAAAATACTATTAACCTGTCATTGACTTGCTAAAAATACGATTGGCTGTACTGTTGAGTACAGTAGCAAATACCAGTAGTTATTTTCTTTATTGGCCAATGGAATTTTAGAGTTATTTGTAGACCTGTTGATGATATGCACAAATCACACGAAAAAGAAGGCGATGATCTTGTTGGTGATCAAATTGATGAGAAAGATCCAATTAATGGGATATGGTAAAGAACCAAATAAGATTTACATATCATCATCAGGAACAGTCCGGAAAAAAAAAATGCAGTGAACAAAATCAAAAAAGCTAGTTGCCTTTAATTAAAATTTCTTTCCGACCTGTGTATAGTTGTGTGGCTGCTGTCATTAGGGAATCTTGGGTTTTGCAATACTATGAGCACTTTTATATTCTCTTGTGTGCGTGGTGCTGTAAGGTTGTTTACTTTCACATGGCGCCACGTTTGATGATAGCAACTTGACCTGCAGAAACGAGAACATCAGAGGAAGAAGAGAAGAAGAAGTTGCAAAAGTAAGTGTGTGTGTGTGTGTGTGTGCTATTTCTATTGTTGTAGGGTTCCTTCAAACAGTACGTTTTAAGGTATTAGTGTCCCACAATCAAACGGCTCTATGCTGAAGCTAAGGGCCACTTATGTTGCATCCTCACGTATGATTCCACAACCATATCCATATGTATCAAGTCACACACAGATATACATACATACATACACGCACGCGCGCGCACACACACACACACACACACATATATATATATATCAGCATTTGGCATTTTCATGCAAATGCATATGTACGACGCATATATCAAATTCATTAAGTTGATGGGTTGACGTAAATCATGAGTTAAGTATGTCGAGCTGAGAAATTGACATATTTATAACTCAGTAAAATCAAGGGAAAATATATACATAGGGGTAAAAGCATGGCCTTGTAAACTTCTCAGATCCTCAGTGTTAAAGTTTGTTAGGAAGTTTAGTTTTAGTCATAGATGTAAAACTTTAATGCATTTTATTTCTTATATTTTTTTAAACTAATTATTTAACTTATTAACTAATATATAATCTAATAATGTTATGTAGGAGTATTTTGGGGGAATTATATCACATTTATTAGAATTAAATAATTTATTTAGCTGATATAATTTATTTAAATTAGTAGGGTGGCTCTCATATTGCAGGAGTATGATAAAATTCACTGCAGTAAAAACAGTGTTTTCCCCCATAGCCCTAATATATGTGGGAGAAGAGACCTTCAATTCGTTGAGAAAGCTCGCGGTATTTTCCCACACAAAGTAAAAAGGCTTGAAAAGGAAGGGATAAATTGAAATTTTGTATTAAATTATATGACTCAAATTGCAGTTTTGCCCATTCTCTCTTAGTACGTAATCTGACATGAAACTTCTCACGGGTCAAGTCTCCATGAGAAATTAAATTCTCTCAGAATATCATCCAAGAGATTTTTTTTTTATGCATGTAATATCTGTAAGAAATTTTTTTGAGAAAATGATAGAAAAATAATTATTGAATTTAAAAATGATAAATCGGTGATTTTGACATATTTTAACTTTTCAACATCATTATAAGGGTAATCAGAATTATTATAAGAATAGTTATCATGACCTTCTTTTTTTTTTTTTGAAAATTCAACGATTTTTCAAGTTTTTTTGAAGGTAAAACCTGTGAGAAATTCTATCTGTTAAAAGCTTTACTGAATAAAAATACTCTTTTAATCCTAAATATAAGACTCATTTTGTAATATTTATATTAAAATAAGTCTTATACTTAAAACAAGAGGAGTGCTATTTTGTTGCATTTCTCATAGATTTCTCGCAGAATATATATACGTGTGTCCCTCATAAGATGGTTCTCACAGGTTCTCTCAGAATATATATATATACACACACACTATATATATATATAAGCTCTCTCTCTTTCTGTTCTTTTTGAGTGAACTTGTAAGCTTTCTTTTTGTTTTCTTACTGGCTTGATATCAAACACATTTTAAAAACAACAGCCACCCTCACAATCCAATTAAAACCAATGCAAACGTTATAATTAATAATGTGTGTGACCACCAAGCACTTGGATCAATTGGTAGAAGTTATTCCAAGTTAACAAAAAGTCACAGGTTCGAGTCTTTAGGAATGTAACAGTATAGGTGGTAGGGTCGCCGCCTATGTAGGCCTTACCATGACCTGATCTAAATTAGTCTGTTTATAATTCCTTGAAAGGTTGGTTAGGATATTAGGTGCATGTGAAAAAAAGAAAATGTGTGTGTGTGGTGGCATATATTTATATATAATGATGTGTGTGTAGAAGGACATCATCCACACACACCCACACAACACACACAAAAGAAAGATGGGGGGCGAAGGAATGTGAACTTTATAAGCTGGAAAATGCGAAGAGAATGCGATGACGGTTCTTGGCATCGCACACAGTACACATTAGGGTTTCACTGGTTGGTGAAGTTGATGAAGTACTCACAACTGTACAATTTACTTATTTTAAAGCGCAGAAAATTGTTCTTTTTTTAAAAGAAAATATTTTTAAACAGAGAAAAGGGGAAAAGGCCAAAGGTGCCTCAAGTTGAATTTATTTATTTATGATATGCAGTAGCATCATGACATGATGTTTTGTTTGGGTATTGGCTTTTGAAGATACGAGGGACAGATAGAATATATATGGCTTAGCCTCTCAATCAATATGCAGAGAACCCCAAAAGAAAGCACCCACCGCCTGTAAAGGAAAATTCTCCTAAAGTTTTTCTCTCTTCACAGAATTTTATTTCAAAAAAAAAAAATATTAATCAATTTGTCAGTTTTTATAGTTTTTTTTAACCAGATTTTTAATCAAGTTCCTTTTTTTCTTTCCCCTTCTGTTATTGAGTCCTTACAGTTTCCTCATTACAGGCATTAGTTCCTAATCATTTGTTAATTAAGGATATAATGTTGATGCTGAATAAGTAACATATATAAGTTATTACAAATAAAAAAAGATTTTCTATAAAAAATTATGGAATAAATTGATTTATTATCAACATAATCTGCATATGGTTTATTTGATTTTATTTGAATTTATATGGCAAAGTTAATCCAGGAGTAAATTTGCTGGGTGACAGCCATATGCATCACTAGTCACTAACCTCATTTTCTCACAAATTAACAAATTATAAGAATACAAACAGATAGCCATATATAATTAAAAAAACCGTAAGGACTTAATTAAAAAAAAGACACACAAGAACTTAATTAAAAAATCAAGTAAAATTACAGAGACTTGCATATTACTTTTATCTTTAATTTATACATTAAAATGTATTGACTTGAAATTGTGATGATAATTATTAAAAGCTTGATTCTTTAATTCTTTTATTATATGCAGTGTGAATGAAAGAAAGAAATGAATAAATATATTCCTCCAAAGATTATCTTAAGGAGATTGGTTAAATGATTCCCAAACGCATTATTATATTTATTGTTATCCTCGTTCTGGAGCATATGGCATCTATATATCTTGTCCTTTGAAACAACATAATCTCAATAACCGACCTTGTTATTAATCCACACGCATTTAACACATGCACTTATCAGTCTGTATATGTATAGTTACTTAATTCTATAAAGGTTTGTGTGCTCCAAATCTTAATTTCATTTTCGATTTTGACATTCTTGGATGATCCATCAAAATCTCAAATAACTGCTCATTGCCCCAAAAAAAAAACTCTAGATTTATATATCTTGTATTTTTACTTGATTGCATTTGATTCTAATCTTTTTGAATAGCTAAGTTGCAAACTGTAATTAGTATGATTTATTTTGAATGCGAAGTTGTTTAGTTTGTATCTATACTAATAGATCAAATTTTTATGGGTTTGATTTTTAGCATTCGATAATTTATAATTAATATTGAACAGTTTTCTCCGAAAAATATTTATATTTTTTCCTCTCAAAACAAAGGGATTCAAAAAATAATAAGCCAAAATAATTATGAAGAAATACTACGTGGGATGATATATAAATTATGTATGCTTGTATTTGCAAACCAAAGATATATCCAAAAGAATACCCGGGTAGCTTGTGCATAGCATTAGGCAGTAGCATCTACAGGTTATAAGTGGTTGTAAGGATAGGTCCTTTGGCTTTTTATGCCTTTGTTTCCGAATTAGAAGGGAAAATACTGGCAGTTTGATCAGATTATAACGGGATCAACCCACTGGAAAGTACTCACAGTACTAACTTATACTCTGATATTTAATATAAGAATTAGTTGGGAGTTGGGAGTTGAAATTAGTCATAAATATAATATTTCAATTTATTTTGTCTCTTATTTTTTCCTACAATATCCTTATTGATTGTAAAAAGTTTTTACTAAGCAATAATTTCAGCCATCCAATCCACATAATTAAAGAGAATACACTACCTCCGGTCTTAATTATAAGAGCTAGTTGATTAATTTGAGGAGATTAAAAAAATAAGTTAACTTAGTTATTATAATGAATAAGTGTTGTCTTTCATAAAATATTCTTACTAATCAAGTACACTGTTAGAACTATTATTGTTAGAAAGACTTTTTTGAAAAAAAAAGTATAAATATGAGAGACAAATTGTGGATTGGAGTCTTATATTTAAGACCAAAATAAAATTCAATAAGGTTTTATATTAAGGACCGGAGGTAGTATAATTTAGGAAGGTCAACACACGTTTATAACAAATAACAAATTTAACTAATTTCCTTAATATCTTCAA
>NW_021634561.1:0-35044 GCF_004799145.2 Neltuma alba | reverse complement strand
TATATTTAGGAGAGCTACTTCTTATTGGAGGCTGAACTCAACTAAATTTAGACAAGTCAAGGTCTAATACTACTTCCGGTCCTTTATATAAGAGTTAGATAACTAATTTGAGGAGATTAAGAAAATTAGTTATGTTAGTTATTTATAACAAATGTGTGTTGATTTTCTTAAATTGTCCTAATTCAATCATGTATACTAGACACTTGAGTGGAAATACTTTACAATCAATGGAGATATTTTTCAGAACATATTATAAATTTAGAAGACAAAGTGAATTGGAGTTTATATTTAGGACTGCCAGTTAACTCTTATATTTAGAATTGGAGGTAGTGTAACTTTAGACACTTGGCAGCTTGCATTTAAAGAAAAACTTAGCTTGCTCTGTTTTTTTTTTTTTTTTAAAACTCATATAAACATAACACCAACAATTCATACACGACAAAGTACAAGGTCTTAATACAGGTATCAGCTGACTGCTAATAGCAATTTCACTTTCCTACAGTGGTAAGCAGCTAAGAAAATTGTCTACTTTCGATTTTGATTTTGGATACAACAAGTAGCATCTATATTCAATTAGAGATATCAAACCTCTCATGAACTTGAGTTCTCCACAACAACGGCCAATAGTTTATACCCCATCAAGTGTACACGCTTCCAATTATCTGTTGATGTTAGAGATTTCAATGGTTTTGTCAGATATCTTACAAGTGCTCTATTGGAGGAAACTCTCATTCGACAACTATGGGAATTCTGGGCATGCTTTCAAGCTATTCATGGGATTCAAAGGTGGTGATAGCATTAGCAGCCTTTGCATTGAACTTTGGGGAGGTCCAGCTGATAACTCAGCTTTATACCACCAACTCTCTTGCGACGTCTATTGCTATGTTGAAGCATGTTCCTGAAACACAGAATCAAGAGGATATTCTGGGATTGCAACATAGGTATGAAGTGATCAGCAACATTGTCAAGGTCATGTTGGATCTGACCACTTGCATTTTGGCATTTGAGGAGCTCCCCTCGCAGTACAAAACACCTGACACGCCGCAGACGTTGGCTACCACCACTTTGGTTCCCATTGCTGTCTATTGGACCATTCGTGGTATTGTGGCTTCTGCATCACAAATTTCAGGCCTCCTGAGCATGAATCGGTATGTCTGTCTGGCCTCTCTATGAGAATCATCCTAAATTGCTCTTAACTTCCTTATATTTTTGCTTTGGTGATTTTGGAAATCAAACTCTTTTTTCTTTTTTTAATTAATTTCTGGATTGATGTTAGAAATATAGCATCAATGTCAGAGGCTTGGGAACTTTCTAGTCTGGTTCACAAGCTCAATAACATACACAATCACCTTCAGACTCAGCTTGCCCTTTTACATAAGCAGATGGGTAAATCTAATTCCTTATGTGGATTTGCACCACTTAAATGAATTCATCTATAACCGGGACACCTTTTTATCCTGGTGATGTTGGACATTTATGTATTAATGCAGATGATAACAAACAAACTGAAGCTTTCGAGACACTTGTGCGCCTTTTTGATGCATCTCACGCTGACAACTTGGAAATTCTTCAAGGTTTGTTTGACTTCAAGGATGATCAACTGCCACTCCTTGATTGTTCTACCAAGCAAAGGGTTAGACTTCAATGTAAATGCTATTTTGTCTGATATTTCCATGTGTCAGTGCCAACCTTCTCTATCTTTTTCCTCAGGTAAGCAGTGATGCATTGAGGAGTAAAATTGTGCTGCTATTCATATCAGATCTCGATCTCTCTGACCAAGAGATCATGATTCTTGGACATATGCATCTCGAGTCACGTGAGGAACCAGACATGTTTCCTATTCCATACGAAGTCGTTTGGTTTCCAGTTGTGAACAAGGCAACCCCATGTACTGAAGTGAAACGGAAGAAGTTGGAGGACCTACGATCAACAATGCCATGGTACTCAATTTATGATCCTTGGCAGATAGAGCAAGCAGTCATTAAGTACATTAAAGATATTTGGCATTTCAAGAAGAAGCCCATACTTGTTGTGTTGGACCAGCAAGGAAAGGTTGTCAACCTAAATGCTTTACACATTATGTGGATTTGGGGATGCTTAGCATATCCTTTCGCAGTTTCTGACGAGGAATCCATTTGGGCGAAACAAACATGGGGACTCCAGCTATTGGCAGATGTGTTTTGTCCATTAAGCTGGGTATGCGAAACAATTCATACTAGTACTTCATTAGGAAAAATGCAGAATATCTCCTTTCAACTAGGCTATTTGAAAACTGAGACTGATACTAGATGTTACATTTTCCAATTAAATGCAAATTCACAAATTTACTGGCTTAAACTTACTGGAGTGCAAACTTGTTTCAGATATCAGAAGGGAAATACGTATGCTTGTATGGAGGTGAAGATCTTGAGTGGATTAGGAAATTCACAAGAGGCGCATATGCTATGGCTGAGACTCTGGAAATCCCACTGGAAATGATATACATAGGGAGAAGCAATCCAGGGGAGAAAGTTAAGAAGAACACGGAAGCTATAATTTCAGAGAAGCTGAGCAGTACACTGGAGGACCTGACATTAATATGGTACTTCTGGGTTAGAGTAGAAAGCATGTGGCACTCCAAGTTACAGCAGGGGAAAACAGTAGAGAGTGACCCAATAATGCAGGAAGTGATGACAATTGTGAGCTTTGATCGAAGCGAGGAAGGATGGGCTGTGATGGGCAGAGGAACAGAGAAGATGGTGAAAGCAAAAGGAGAAACATTCCTGAAATGTGTTAATGAGTATCAGAAATGGAAGGACAAGGCAAAAGAGAAAGGGGTTTTGATAGCAATGGAAGAATATATACAAGAGCTAAGAACCCCACACCATTGTAATAGGTTGATAGTTCCAGGAAGCAATGGCAGAAGCCTAGAAGAAGTGACCTGTGCTGAATGTGGCCGTCCCATGGAAAAGCTCTTCATGTACCGTTGCTGCAATGATTATTGATTCAACTCTTAAATATAGGATCATACAAAGTCCAAGTAGTGTACTTTTTTGGATTCTCAAGACAGGTATATGCCTCAGTTATGCAAATTCTATAAATAACATACCTTTCTGTAAACTTTATGTTTTATTTTTTTTTATAATCTAAATTTTATGTTTTATATTAAATGATTGATATTGACACTTTTAAAATTTTTCACTCTTCATCATACATTCACACAATTTTTACCGGCGGTACTAATTCAATAATAAATGAGAAGTTCTCAAGAATTGGCCATACAAATATCTTGTCATGTCAATTTAACGTCACTGTGTGAATTGGGTAATCTTTGAGTATTAAAAGTTTCGTTTTCCCTTTTATTTTTAATTCAAGATATAAGTAGCTCCCAAACAAGTAATTAAAAAAAAAAAAGGAACAAAAGTTGCTTTCTGAAAAGCCTAATTAAATGTATAAGACATGTCAAGTTCTCATTCAAATCACTAAAAAAATAAAATAATTTTTCATTTATGATAATGTAACTTCTGGCGCTGTTTCATAATATATAATTATTTCGAAATTCATATGCGTAGCTGTCATTTGTGAATGAAAAGAAATGCTTGTATTAAAATATAAGTCAATCAGGAATAATGGTGGTGATGTCATATAAAAATGGAATAATCATATTGAGAAGGAGGATCGTTAAAAGAAATAAGATATTGAAACTTATGTCACAAATGACGGCATCCGATTGAAAAATAAGTAAATCAATTAATTATACTTATATTTCATACTCAATAATTTCAAAAAAAAAAAAAAGGTAGTCAGTCATAGGCTTTAATTTGGTAATCAGATTTCTTTAATTAATCGAATATGATTAATTAATAATCTATGTGCTGAGTTTAATAGCCCTGAACGAAAGAGACTCGATCGACGTTACTTTGTAGTGTCTGCATCAAAAGTTATTCACATAACAAGGACTAAAAATAAGAATTAATGTGTACGAAAGTACTCCTCCGATCTTAAATATAAGATCCTTATACTAGTGTGTATAAGGGTCTTATATTTAGGATCGGAGGAGTATTATTATTTGATATGATTTGGGGAAAAATTATTGTTAATTTGATGACAGTAAGCTATGATTATTTTGCATAAATTATATATACCGGGACTCATTTTGAGTCTTGCGACTTAGAAAATGACCCCCGGGGGGGGGGAACAGTACAAAGAATCAAGGCGCCAAAGAAAATAAGAAGATAGCTAGTGTACTAGTACTACGTCGTCTTGTGACTAACCATGGCCTCCTTAAAACTGATGTTAAAAGTCCTCTCTCACCAATGTTAAAAGGGCTAGTCAGTATATTACTTCTAGTTCTTAATATAAAAACTATATAACTAATTTATAAAAATTAAAAAAAATTAGTTAAGTTATTTATTTATAATAAATAAATGTCATTTTCTCTCAAATACTTCTATGAATCATATGCATTAGAATTACTTTTTTGTGAAAACGCTTTAACATATACAATCACCATAAAAATTACTTAGAAGCAAAATTGATAAATATTAAATGCATAGATTAAGGACCACACATAGTATATGAAATTGGCTACACACGTATATTATGCCAACAAAAAGGCACCAGAACTTAATTAGACTTAACTATTAATCAGTAGTCCCTTTGATCTTATTTATAAGCTTCAAATTCGAGAAGGGATGTTGTCTATTTTTAGAAGTTTCAATTTGAATTTTTCTTAACATTTAATGCATTTTTTTAAATATTGCTCTTAATTATTTCTCTCTTATCATATTTTTCTACACATTCTCTTTCATTTTTTTCTCATTTATTATAAGGGTATATATGAAAATAAAAATTTATTTCTAATCCATTTATTGTTTTTAATTAATTATTTTTTATCTATAAATTAATTATTTAAAGCTTATAATAAAAACGGGGGAGTAATTGCCAATAAAATTAGTAGTGACGGTGTTGCTCAAGTTGCCAAGTTGCACTTACAACCTCGCCCAACCTAATCCTCTATATCATATACTCTGTGTGTATACAACATATATACTGCTTCCAATCCATAATATAACTCATTTCAACTAATTTATCAGAATCAAAAAATGGTAGTCATGAACCCCTTAAATTTGCCTCAAATTGAACCCCCCCCAACTTTACTCATATCAAATGAGGTTGTAAGTGAGAGAGAAAAATATAGAGAGTTATATTCAAGCATTTAATTATAAGGACAAAATTAACAAATAAGCATTATTCACTCTTCAAGTCATTTCCTAAAGGCGATTGAATCAGAGGGAGTGTGTGTGTGTGTGTGTGTGTGTCAATTGTTTGTGGCGCAGGGATGAATAAGGAACAGGCTGGGTTGCTTGAATTGATGGACAACTAGAGCTCCACTTTAACTTCTGCCATTCACACGCAATATAATCAATGATAACGACATGCACGCATAACTATGCGTATATGAATAGTAGTATTACGATTATATATATACACAGATACGGATTTCAATCCCTTCCCTTTCAACAACGTTGAAAATGACATCTATCTAGCCTATGTAAAATACTACAAAGCTTTCCTCTCTTTTTCTTGGGTGCATGCCTGGAATTTAAGAAATTTCTGAGTTGAGATGCAAATATAATACGGAATTTCCCACTTGAAGTTGGATTTATGCCCATTTCTTTCAAACTCAATTCGAATAAACTAACGCATGTTTCTCATCTTTAGGGGAGTGAGGTTAATTAGTAGTGTGTGTGTATTCCCTCTGGTCCTTAATTAATATAAAAACTAATTGACTAATTTGAGTAGATTAAAGAAACTAGTTAAGTTAGTTATTTGTAATAAACAGGTATTATCTTTCCTAAAATATCCTTGCTAATCAAATATATTGGCTAGAACTACTATTATTGTAAGGACTACATTGGGAAAAAAAGATAAATATGAGAGACAAAGTGAATTGGAATCTTACGTTTAGAACCAAAATAAAAGTCAAGCAAGCCTTATATTAAAGACTGGAAGTAGTATATAAAATCCTATTCATCGACAACTTGTTGATGGAACTTACATTATATGCAGCGCGTCATATTATAGTTGAAGTTTCTGAATTAAGAAATGTACTACTTGCTAATGTCTTGCTTGTTTGTGAACATCAAAAAAGTGCATGCAAGTGTATGGGGGTGGATATGGATTCCACAATCTCTAGGTCATCAACTTTGGTTTGTATGATTTTATTATGTCTATTTGTTAATGTTGTTCGGATGTGTGTGGCTCTTGTTTCTTGTATTACTATTTGTTTTGTTATACTATATGTGTTGTATGACTATGACCTTAATTGAACGGGTAATGTGATGAGTCTTCTATGCTAGCTAATTCTTTTTCAACAAATTAGACTTTTATTAAAAAAATAATACTCCTCCGGTCCTAATTATAAGACCCAATTGACTTATTTGAGGAGATTAAGGAAGTAAGTTAAGTTGGTTATTTATAATAAATAAGTATTGTTATTCCTAAAATATCCTTGCTAATTAAGTATATTGGCTAAAATTATCATTATTAGAAGAATTATCTTTGAAAAAAATGTATAAATATAAGAGAGAAAATGGATTGGGTCTTATAATTAGGACTAAATAAAAAGTCAAATTGGGTCTTATAATAAGGACCGGAGAAGTACTAATTTGTGTTATGTTCATGATGTGGGTGAGTCCAAAAAAGACAACCCTCGTTAAAAAAAAAAATCATCTCATTTAACATGTAGATGTTTGGGTATGAGCTAATAAAGCCTCTAATAATTCTCAAGAGATTCAAGTGTGACTATCACTAATAAATGGTGTAGTTTAAGCGCATTATGCTCTAGATTTTTCAAGCTCTTCTTTTCCACTTCATTATTTGCTGATCTTCTGTTTAGTTATATATTTATATTTTTATTGTTTTGTTTTCCTGCTATTGATAGAAAGGGCTTTTTTTTCACTTTAATTTATTTTTTATTTTTTTGTCAAGTGATTCTAACAATTTGAGTACTGTTGGGGAAAAAAAAGGAAAAATCCAAAGTAAATTTAAATTCCACAGGGTTATGCTTGGTTGGGATCTTAGTTTAGCGACAAATGAAAGGATCAGAATTAGCTAGCCTTCTGTATATGAAATCTCTTTTCACTTAATTAAGTAATTAAGCCATAATAATAATGATATGGAATCTGTAAATCCTTATTTTCACGGCAGGCCATGTTTATCTATTATGACAAGTTACTTAACATCAAAAAAGACAAGCCAAAGTTACTTTTGGTTTATTCTTTTCTTTGTTTGCCTTGAAGTGGCTGGTAACAGTAGTTATATTCATTACCTCAAAGCAAAACTAACTTATACTATCCTAATTAAGCATAATAGTCAAAATGCAAAGAATTTTCACAACTACTCGCGAGATTGTGCAATTTACCGCTCTTATATAACTTTTGAAGTTGATAAAAATTTTGTTAATTTTGTAATTTTTTTAATAAATGTAACTTAGACTATTTTTTATGAACGTCTTAAATCTCCTTTAATATTATTGTTGCTCGTCAGCATCAAGCTTCATCAGTCACATGGTAGGAAATTCTAGTTATGATTTATTAACAAATGTTACGTCTATAAACTGTATCTCTGATCCTTAATATAAGAACTAGTTAACTAATTTAAGTAGATTAGTAAAGTTTTTTAAGTTAGTTATTTGTAATAATTATATGTTGTCTTTCCTAAAATACTATTGCTAATCATGTATTAGCTAAAACTATCATTTGATTGAACATTTAATATGTGTAATTACCTCAAGGAATGCTTTAAAAAAATAAATAAATATGAAAGACAAAGTGAATTGGGATCTTATATTTAGGATCAAATTGTCAAATTAGCTCTTATGTTAATGAATAAAGGTAGTATAATATATTCATGCATGGGGACGGCAAGTGACAGAAAATATATTAATCCCAGTTGGTATATAAAACTGAATAAGTAATTAATGAGAACATGAGAGAAAAATCAAGGCAATGGAAATCGTACTAATAAATAAAAAATTAATTAAAACTTAAAAAAATTTACGAGGTAATTAGTCAACTTATCGAAAATCAGTACATAATACAAAGTACTTAAGCCTTAAATTGAGGAAGTGATTTGAGAATCTGGGACTAAATATATGCATTTAGCAAATACATGGCTCGTGGCTTGCGTATTAATTAATTAATTAATCATGTTATCTTAAAACAATGGAAGCATCCAGAAGGAATATAATGCCTTTCTTTGTCCTGTATTGACTCATATATTACTTGTATTTGTATATATAGTATTTGAATGTGTTCAGTGTTAATTGAACTGCTAAGCAATATTAGTAATTAATTAGATATAGCCTCCTTTGGCTATATATATATATATATATATATATATATGTATATGATATAGATTGCTATCTTTTTGCAAGTTACGGGCACGTCTACCCGGCTTCTTCATTTTGAGTTGTATAATTAAATATATGGCATGCTTCTTTCTTTTTTTAAAAAATTTAAATATACACAAAATTTAATATAGGAGTGAGCGTTCAAGTGGCAAATATATTTAAGGATAAAGATGCATCGAACATCCTGATCGGTCTTATTTTCCTGGTACATCGAGCATCTCGATGTTATTTTTTTAGGTATATCGTGTTAGACGCACTTAAAATAAGATTAGAGTATACGGGATGTACTTTAAAAAAAAAAAGATAATGATGCTGGATGTTACATATATAAACCAAATAGAGTGTTGGATCCACATTTACTCGGGTGTGGAGGAGAGAAAAGCAATTATTTTAATTTTGTGCTCATAAAATAAAGATGCCGATTGTTGGTTACATTGTGACAAGATGAGATCAAAGTTCACAGTTTTGGATGAAACTAAGGCAAACTAATCCAGGAGTGTGTATATATACACATCCAGCTATACTCTCTGGAATACTGAGACTGGTTTTATGGTACCACCAAACGCCCAAACCCTGCTGGATTATTATATTCTAGACAAAAACACCCCTACAGTATCGAGTGAAACTTGCCTACTTAATTTGTTCTTGCCAGCTCAAACTTACCTGCTTATATTGTGTGTGTGTGGCTGTGTAAGTAAAGCTTAGCTTATTTCTTGTGTAATATAATCGAACGAGACGGCCATCGATCCTTCACAGCCAGGTCTGAATTTTCAAGTTTCAACAGTTATAATTTTATAAAAAGTTTATAATCATTAGGAAAAATCACAAAAAAAACCTTGAAAATAAAAAAATTGTAAATAGAAACCCGATACAATATTAGTATGAGTTTTGAGGATAACTGATAAACAAATATCCGCAACTTTTGTGAACAGGTCTTGTATGTAATTTTTCAATCTTCAAAGTCTTTTTTTTAGATTTTCCCTAATCATTACTTCTGCGTGTATCCATGCTCGTTCATACACCTTAATACATATCCTCTGGTCCTATTTATAGAACAAAGAGAGAAGATTTTTTTTTATTCTATTTATAGAATACTGAGAGAAATTTTTTATATAAATATAAAATTTTATCTTTCATTTATTATTGTGTTAGCTTTGTTTACATGAGGCATAATGTATATTAAATAGAAAAAAATAAAAAATTTATTGAATTTTAAATGAGAGTTAATTAAGCTTAAGATTTTTCTTAATCTATATAAATCATATTGAAAATGACTTATAAATAAAAATAAAAGAGTATGATGAGTATGAACATATAAACCCTTCCGGTATATTAGAGACATTTTATGGTGCAATCTCGTACAGGCGAAAAATCAATTCGTGGTCGATGGATACAAGCATTAATTGAAGAACAACCAATAATCAAAGTGACTTCAATTTCAATTTCAACAAATTTGCCATCAAAACTAATAAATGGTTAAAGCCACATCCTAATTAAAGACTGGCCTGTCTGTCAAATCTCATTTATATATCCCTTTCATATTTTTTTTCCCCACCATGCAACTTGGGATTTTCTTTTGTTTTTTTTCTCCCGGTTTCCATCAGCAACTTGTGTTTATTTATAGTATTTACTTTTTAGAATTCTACCATTGGTGTATTCTATCCGTCACCGTCGCCGATCATCTGTGCCCACCGGAAGTGTCGTTGAGGTCGCGTCGACGTCTTCCTTGAGAGAAACTCTCCAAACCCTAATCTCACCGTCCAGGGAACCGCTGAACACCGAAACGTCGCTGTTCGGTTCAGAACCTTCGGATTCTGTAACGGCCGCCAAGCTTTTCACCGGCTTCTGATGACCCATCAGAACGGCGACGCAACAATAGCTTCCCTGAACCCCCTGCTTCCAAATCCTGACCGTCCGATCTGCTGACCCACTCAGAAGCAAGTCACACACGTTGATCAAACACAAGATCGCCTTCTCGTGCCCTCTCAAAGCTCCACTCACCACCATATGATTCGCACTGTGCTCTCTCTCCCACACCAATATCGAACGGTCGCACGCACCGGAAAACAGCACCGACCCTTCTTCGTTTAACGCCAAGGCGTTTATCGCCGACTTGTGCTTCTCCAACGTCGCTATCAACGCGTGCCTTTTCTCTCCGTCCTGTTTGCTCCATACCCGAATCCGTTTATCCGCGGATCCTGTGTACACCGTTCCGTCTTTGGATACAACCACCGCGTTCACGGCGTCCTCGTGAGCTTTCACCGACTCAACGCAGCGCAGATCGCAGGCAAGCCATATCTTCATGCTCTTATCCCAAGACACAGAGTAAATAATGTTGTTATTAACGGCCAGCCCTGTGACGGCGTCTGCATGCTGGATCCAGAGCTGTTTCCGATGACGCCGTACGGCGACGTAGTTCTTGGGAAGAAGAAAACGACGTAGACGGTCGTTGACTGTGGGAAGAGCAGTGACCATCTGGTATCCCTTATCTTCAAGTAATTTCCACACGCGAATTTTAGAGTCCTGGTGAGTGGTGAAGACCTTGCCATTGCAAAACGCAAGGGCCTTAGTGGATCCGGAAGAAGAACGTTGGGAGCCAAAGGAGCGGAGGTGGGTGCAGCTACGGCGATCGTAGACGGTGATGTGGTGGGAGGATGCAGCGTAAAGGAGATCGCCGTGGATGGCGAGACAGGTGAGAGGGTGAGAGGGGTGTGGGTTTAGAGAAGCAAGGCAATGTTGAGAAACGACGTAGGTGGTGCCGCGGGAAGGAAGCTTCTGGAGAGAAGGAACAGAAGGGTGGGTCTGAACGGAGAGGTTGCTATGAAGACTGCTAGTGGTGCTGGTGCAGGCGGTGTCCCGAGAGGTAGAAGAAGGTGAATCGGAGGAACTGGTATCATCGGAAGGTATCGGCGGTTTCTTGGTAGATTGGAGGGCTGTCGCTGCGGTGGAAGAGCAGGAATCGAGCCATGAGGGGATGCGCATGGCAGAGGCTCTGTAAAGAGATGATGCAGATGCAGAAGAGAAGAGAAGAGGAAGAAAGGATGGCGTAAAGAAGGAAGGGAAGGAGGGAAGATTAAAAAGAAGAGAAGACGGAAGAGAGAGAGAGATAAGATGGTACGGTGAGTTCGAGGATGGATGGAATAAGGCGGAGGAGGGGCATATGATGGAGAAGGAAGGAAGGAAGGAAGGAAGGAAGGACGGACGAAGGAAGGAAGGCGAGGGAGATTAAGTGGGACCACTGTGATGAGTCGTATACGCTTCTTTACGGTACGGTATTATTCATCTTCGTTACAGTGGCCCAACAGTAAAAAGAAAAAGAAAACAAGAAGATTAGTAAATTAATTCTCCACTTAATGAAGAGCCTTAAACTTTTGAATAAGTGCAAATTATCCTTAAATGATACTACCTCCGGTTCTAATTATAAGAGCTAGTTCACTAATTTGAGGAGATTAAAGAAAGAAGTTAAATTAGTTATTTGTAACAAACATATGTTGTCTTTCCTAAAATATCTTTACTAATCAAGTGTATTGGCTAAAACTATTATTGTTAGAAGGATTACTTTGGAAATAAATAAATAAATATAAGAGACAAAGTAGATTGGGATATTATATTTAGAACCAAAATAAAAGTCAAACAAGGTCTTATATTATAGTACAACTCTTCTTAAAATAATGTATGCAACATATATCTTGCAAAGGTTTTTAATTTTAAGGCGAAAGGGACAAATATACCTATCATTATTGGGAAAATGAGCACCGGGCTGAAAATATGTTACAAGGGTTTTAAAACAAATTTTAAATACTTTTGGAAAATTAATTTTTTTAATTAGAAATTTTTCCACTAATTTTTCTAAAAAAACTTAATTTTAATTCTCCAGTCCTAAATCAATTAATAATCAAATTCTGCTTTTGAAATCCTCCAGGGTATCGAGTTTATTAAAAAAAAGAAAAAGATATATAGGACCGATCGAGTAGCTTCCTTTCTTTTGTGCAAAGAAAGTAAGATTGAAACAAGAAATGATCCAAATTTGTACCGCGTATATTGTTGACATGTATTGGTGCGGGAGTGGTACGTATGGAGGTTAATTATTCTATCATTTAAATTATCCCGCTAGGTGTACTAATTATAGAGTTGTTTATAAACTATAAATAAATTATTTTATTTTAGACTGTTTCTGGTTAATTTTATAATTTATAAAATTATTATAAAGTTTGAAAATTATATTTGTCAGTGATTTCGATGAGGAAATTAATAATATATAGTATATAAACCTTAACAAACTCCACTATTTCGATCAATAGGAAGTGATATATGTAAAATAATACTGGAATATAGTTTCAAAGTCTTGCTAAATGAAAATCTAAATCAGATCTTCTATATATATATATATATATATTTAAATAGAAAGTGATACAAAATACTACCTCCTGTTCTAATTATAAGACTCATTTATAGTCTACAAATGAGATCTTATAATTAGAATTGGAGGTAGTAATACATACTCCTCTGGTCCTTAATATAAGACTCATTTAACTAATTTAATTAGATTAAGAAAGTTAGGTAGGTTAGTTAATTATAAGAAATATAAGTATAACACGTTTTTCTTAAAATACCATAATCATTTTTCTTAATACCCCCTCTTCCTCTTCTATTTAATTATGGTTGAGGGAGTATCTATAGAGGTAATTTAGAGAACATTGATAAATATGAGAAATAGATCTTATATTTAGGACCAAAATCAACTTAACAATTGGGTTCTATATTAAGGACCGGAGGAATATTGTGTAAAATTCACATATTTTTGTACATATTTCATATGTTAGTCTTGGATTGCCTAAGGTTTGTTGCTAGGCACAGTATTCTCGTGTTGACAACAATCCAATTTAAAACACTATCAAGCACTAAGTATAAGTACGTCTTTCAATAGAAATTTAAATCTCATCAAATCATAAGGAACTGGCTCATTATGCTAAACAAAACGAATTGATGAAACTAGCTACATGTTATGTGAATCAATCACACATTGTTGTACCATATCATTCCTTAGTATTTAATAATTTTTCAATTCTAAATATAAGACATATTTTATAATATAAATTATATTACAAATAGATCTTATATTTAGAACCAAAAGGAGTACTTAATATCAGAGAGCCCCACACTATTTGTAACTCATAATAGCATAATGTATTTCTCAAGCTCTCTATAACATATGAGATATTTAAAGGGCAAAAAAAAACCAACTTTGTAAGAAAATATGGAATTGGGTTTGGGTATGCACGAGGATCGATGATTGAGATTAGTAAACCAATGAATTAATTCATTGACCAGTCTGATCAAGCTTCAATTGAATTGAATAGAATAATTTTCCTCTCATAAACCAAAAATAACATCATTTTGAGTTGAGAAAAAAATACACAATATGTTAGATTTATATATATATATATATGTAAATATTTAATTTTTTTTATGAATTAATACTCGTTTTATTTAAATATTATCCTTTTTATGGTTAAATATAAATATTTGTCTACATTTTAATTAAATTAAATTATTTTATTTTAATTATGTTGGACCACTCCTACTCTAAGAAAGTGTTTAGGTAGAAAGCAAATCATGATTCTAAAAGTGATTATATGATATACAAAGTAAGTATTTAAGAGAAGTTTTATCTCAACTTATATGAAAACACTATTAAAAAGTGTTTTTAGAGGTATCCAAACACTTCTTAAGTGTAAATCACTTGTGGTATAAAGTTTTGGTCCTAAATGTAAATCACTTGAAGTATTTTTTATTTTATTTTTACCTTTATTTAGTTCTAATTAGAATGAGAATGGTAAAAAGGAGAAATACAAGAATATTGATTTGTAACTGTGTAGAGAAAAAACTTTAATAAAAATAAAATAAATTTTTTTATCAATTTGATATATCCCTTGATATGTGAGAATACATGAAAATATAAGTAATAATATGAGTCAATCCGTGGGTTAAGCCTACGCAGTGTAAGCCAAAAATGCCTGTTTATGGGCAAGTTGAACCCAATTGTAAAATCAATTGATATCACCGGTTTTAGTTTTATGTAATTTATATTAAAGATCGGAGGGGAATTAATTAAGTCTAATTCAGTCACAATTAGTACGAGTATATCATTATTCCTTTGATTTTATTGATAAGGGAAAAAGTGAAGATATTTTTTGGTTCTATTTATAAGACATAGAAAGAAATTTTCTACATAGATGTATAATTTTATCCTTTATTTATTATTATGTTGATTTTATTTATATAAAATATAATGTATATTAAATAGGAATAAATTTGAAAAGTTATTGGAATTTAAATAATAGTTTTAAATTTTTTTAATTTTTATAAAACATATCAAAAGTCATTTATAAATAAAATTCTAGGCGTATGTTTACGGTTAACTATGTATGTGGTTTTGTGAAACTTGGGTATGTGGTGCCAGTGGGCAGTTTGTGAGCAACTCGTCTCCTCGTTCTTGCTTTATACGCTGTGTTGGCCAATTGCGTCCCGACACGTTCTCCCAATTCACGGAATTATTCATCCCAATAAACTGGTATAAATAAATGAGTAAAAATATAGAGAAAATTCCAAATTCAAATAATAGAAAAGAAGATAAACTCAAATTAAAATTTTAAAATTTAAGAAAAATTATGAAAATGTCTTTTTAATTTTTTTTTAAAGTTTGGAGCTCCTCGTCTGCAGGAGGATTTTTTTTTTTTTTGAAAAAGGGAGGAAAAATGAAGTTGGTAGGATTTGATTTCTCAACCGGACTGTTCTTAAAATTAAAAGTGACCACTAAGCTTCGCAAACTTTATTAATATTATAATGCAAATATATATATATATATATAAAAGTTAACTCATTTACTTTGATTTCAATAACAATTCATTTGGAAATTCTAATTGTGAAATAATAAATCTTGATTTGAGGTTAACAACATTTTTTTTCTGATATATAACGTAAAATAATATAACAATTAATTAAAAATGATAACAATTCATTTACAAAAAACAAGTTTTAATTGTAAAATGACAAGTCTAGATTTAAGAATAAAATTTTTTTTCCTTATACGTAATATGTGAATCAATTAAAAATAACAACAATTCATCTACAAGTAACATATCCTAATTGTGAAATGATAAGTTTGGACATAGTGTAAACATGCAAAACGACGTAACCCAAAAAAAAAAGTTGAAAGATACACAAAAGCAATGAAAATGAACGACACATGTGAAAAAGTATTTTAATATATAATAAGTTATATGAATATATAAATTAAAAAGCATTTATAAAATATGGGAGAATTATAATGAGGTCCCAAGCAAGAAAAAGAATTAAAAAACAAGTCTTAAAAATTATCATTTTCACTATAAAACTTGTTATTATAGACTGTTGAAGTTGTTATTAGGATCTTTCAGTAATTATTTCTCTTCTGTGAGATTTGGTTGTAATTCCCCCTTTATAAATCCTTTGATTCAAATATTATGTATTAAGAAAAAAATTGTCTGTTAATCATAAACCCAAACTTATCATTTTACAAAATATATTTTTTTAAAATACATTTTTATTTATGAAAAGAATGAGTAAAAAAAAAAGAGATAATAAAAAATTGGTAGAAAAAAGAGACAAGAGAGAGTTGATTATAATTCTCGATGAACGTGATACTTGATGCAGAAACTTGCAAACAATAGGAATATTAAATTAAAAAAAGTTAAAATTTTCATAATACAAAGTTTAAGTTATAAAAGGGACCAATCCTATCCTAAAAGTATGTATGGGACAGATGGATTGTGTGCGTGTGTCTTTACGTATATAAATTCCACGGTGGGGAATAACCGCTTTCTATTTAATTTTTTTAGTGTCATTTTTTAATTCTGTCTGGGTTAATTATTGTTTAATTTCACTGCATTAGTTATTGTATTTATTTATTCTCCCTTATTAATCCTCTTCTCATAAATAAAAGTGTTTGTTAAATAAATTTTATTTTTACCTATTTATTATTTTTAATCGATTTAATCTATTATTTATTTACGTAATTTCATTATTTGAATTTTATAGAAGACGGCTAAAAGCAGACAGTGGGCTCAACTTGTCAATTCGCATGTCCAGGACCTGTCGTAAGCTAAAAATAATTTAAATTTTGTCTATCAAAACTTATAATTTAATTTTTTTAAAAAAAATTAAAAGCCAAATTAATTTTTTTTAAGATGACGCTTGAGGATCTATTTGGCTTAATAGAAGGAAGGAGAAAGGAGAAATTTTAATAGAGGTAATGGTAGGTGAAGGGATGGGAGAGATTTTAACATTACCTCATTTGAATTGATCCAAATAGAGAGAAAGTGATGAATTTTAATACTACCTCCTGTCTTTAATATAAGACCCTGTTTGACTTTTATTTTGATCCTAAATATAAGACCTCAATATACTTTGTCTCTCATATTTATATTTTCTTTTTTTAAATAGCCCTTCTAATAATAATAGTTCTAGTCGATACACTTGATTAGTAAGGATATTTTAGGAAAGATAACACCCATTTATGATAAATAACTAACTCAACTTACTTTTTTAATTTCCTCAAATTAGTCAACTGGCTTTTATAATTAGGACTGGAGGTAGTATTACTTGGTTTGGTTTAGAAGGGGAAGGGAGAAAAGATATTTTTATATGGATAATTTTATCAATATAATAATAAATTACATTTATTATATAAAAGTATCATTTATAGGTTATAATCATGCTTACAATATACATACCATACTAATTATAAATATTATAATCATAATATATATACACAATAATAACTAAACTTTATATATATATATATATATATATATTATGCACATGCGCACACAACTCTATCATTGAAAGAAGCAGGTTTTATAGCATTATTAGTTGACAATTTTTGCTTAATATTGAGTGAGATGAGACAAAGAAGAAAGCCAAAAGGATAGGATGAGAATATTACAAAAAGCCATGAATATTTTGGTCAAAACAAGATAAAAACATACATTTTTCTTTCAAATTTTTCCAATTTTGGAGGGAGAGGAAAACCTTATGTAAATTTCCCTTCTCTTCTACAAATTTTGGGTGGCCAAACAAAGAAAAAGAGAGTAAAATCCCCCTCCCTTTCTCCAAATCTTTTGTGCCAAACGCATCCTTAAATAAGTTCGGGTTGACTTAATGCCAATCAACCTAGAAGCACTCCTTTTTCAGCCTGCCTTGTATAATCTGCAACTCGCAAATTGGCTCGCACTAACTGCTACTTCTCGTTAAACGGAAGAAGATAAATATTGGGTAAGAAAACGTGGCTTTGCTTTATTGGGAAAAAATCAATGGATTTATTTTATCCAAAGTCAAACTTTGTAAACATTTTTAGTAACAACTAAAAATTACACCGACAGAACTCATCTTTGACTGTGACCACCTTATTTAACTCCCGAATGAATATTAAAGTTGGCTTTTCAAAATTGGATGCTCTCATTGGATACGCTCCCAGATTTGATATCATTGTTTTATATATAAATACCTATATATTATGATAAGAAACAATATATAAAGTAATTCTAGAATTGACTTTGAGAGACACGTGAAATTATTTAAGGTAATTATAAAATTATTTATGAATTGGCAAAGAAGGCATATTTTCAGGTAAGGGATGGATTTGTAAATAATTAAGGAAGAGCCACTTGCAATACTGAGGTAGACGACACATCAGCCCAAGGAAAATTGCGCTCCAAAAGATTCTCTCTTCTGTTTTCACTTATTCATAATAATTATTACTACCCCTGGTCCTAATTATAAAACTCAGTTGACTAATTTGAGGAGATTAAAAAAAATTAAATTTGTTATTTGTAATAAATAGATGTTGTCTTTCCTAAAATATTCTTACTAATCAACTATATTAGCTAGAACTACAATCATTAGAAGGACTACCTTAGAAAAAAAATGTATAAATATGAGAAACAAAGTGAATTAGGATTTTATATTTAGGATCAAAATAAAAATCAAATAGGGTCTTATATTAAGGATCAGAGGTAGTATTATAATTATAATTCCCATTTTTGTTTATTATTTTATGTTGGATTGACATTGTGTTTTTGTTGGCTAGTTTTTTAAAAGAAAAATTCCATGTAGGTCAAATTAAATACATCTAATCTTTTTAATTTCATTTAATGTTGATAAGTCTGAAAGAATTTAATACTATTTGCAGATTAAACTTTTATATTTATAAGTTCTTTAACTATATCTATAATAAAACTTATCCGATAATATTTGAGAACAGAACAATTAGTTAAACCGGCAAATAATAAAATCAGCCAACTCCTACTCTAACTATATCAGACAATAAGCTTTCATCAATATGTTTATTCAGAACTTTGAAAAGAAGAGATTGTAACCCTAAAACCTAATTGGAAGGACACACCCTTTTGAGAATGGCCTCATACTTGCAAATTTAGTTGCACTATTTACAAGTCAAACTTGTAAATATTAAATTCTTTAAGATATATTAGCATTAAATAAGATCTTTTTTAAAGTAATTTTTCCTTCTTAACATTACTTGGACAAGTTAAAACTTTTTTTTTTGCTGTTGGTCCTTCAACGTTTAAGTTAGAAATAAATCACCCCAACCAAAACCTCGAAGTTTGTTAGCAATTAGTTATTTCAGTGGCACCACTTGAGACTAATCTCTATTGAGCCAAAAACATTAAGGTTAAAATGCTCTTAACAAGTGTACTTTTTAAAATTTAAATTTATGTTTCTCTCTTTATGAGTATAAAACCGTTTATTATCTCAATCAATAAATTGTTGGTTGCCAAAGAGAGCTTTAGGGTGTGTTTGGATGAAACCAAACCGTGGTTTGGAAAAGTGATTCTGGAGAATAGATTCTGGGGAGAATAGATTCTGTGAATAATAGATTTTGTAAAAAAGTGATTCTGAGAAGTGAGAGTGTTTGGATAGTTGTTATCAGAAACACTTTTTATATATACAAATTACTAAAAAAAAAGACATAAGTTAATATGATAATTACAGAAAAAATAGATTTTATGATATATTTTAATTTGAAGGAATAAAATTGTTAATAATATATTTTTTACCAACATAATTAATAATACATAAGATAATATAATTATTAAATAATTAATGTGTATATATATTTATAAATATAAGATTAAATATGTTTATCAAAAAATATGTTTATAAAAAAAATAACAAGATACATATCATATAGGCTCTCACACTCTCCCTTTTTCCTCCAAAAGCAAAAAAATTTTACTTTTTCCAAAACCATGGTTTTGGAGTCAAAACCATGGTTTTGACCCAAAACCATGGTTTTGGTTTTTAGAGGGGGTGTTTGGGTGATTGACACTCCAAACCATGGTTTGGGGACCCAAACCATGGTTTGGGGTGTCACCCAAACACACCCTTAATTTGATTTCATCAACTGCATGATTTGGGCCGGCTCACTTAGATACGGCCACGTGGAAAATACTCATCATATTGGGCAACTATTAAAACGGACATTGTACCAAAAAAAAAACTATTAAAACGGACAAAGCATCCAACTGGCCCCCAGTGATAACAATATTTATTTTCCTTAAAGAAGCAAGAATTGAATTAACATCTTTTCAATGTTGTTTTATGATTTTGAATGGATTTTATCAGTTACAAACACAAATCATGAAAGAGTTGGTAATTGGTAAATGTAAAATCAAAACCTATCTTAGTGGACAAGTTGTCTGTTTAAACTAACTGTATAAATGTAATTTGGCGTTATATGAAAACGTCAAAGGAGATAGGTTTTAAAAAAATGCAAAGACATTTTTTTGATCAAAAACATTTTAAACTAATCGAAAGAGCTTCTTAAATGGATTAGCTGACTTTTTCAAAACAAAATTAATACTCACTTCGACATTATTAACTTTCTAGTTTTTATGAAATAAAATTTTTAAAAAAATATCTTAAAGCATTATAATTTCTTAAATAATATTTGAAGCTTAAGTAAGGGGAAAAAAATAATATATCAATCTTACCTAGTATATTTAGTGTCATCATGAACACCATTAATCCATTAGCTTGCCCCATAAAATTCAAGAATGGACAACATTAAGTTTGGATCTAGGTAAATAGGCTAGCCTTTTGTAATAGTTTGAAACAAAGTTGCGGAAGGTTAAAAAAAACAAAAAAAATCCTGGGCTAGGTATAAAATTACAACTATCACAAGATTCATTCTCGTTGTCAAAACTGATAAACCTTATTTTTTGGGCAAAAAAAAAAACTCATGAGCCTTGATTTTATTACAAAACTACCTTGGTACCTATTAGATTAAAAAAAAAAAAAAAGGCCAATACAGATGATGCCTATAAAAGTTAAATATGAAAACAAGTAACATGACTCCATTTGTATGTATATCATCTAATTCGCTTAATCGCTTCCATTATGCAGAGTGAGCCTGCTGCAACTTAACCATAGAGTAGTATGCTCCATTTCGTCCTACGGATAATAACTCAGAGTGTGATCCTAATTCTTCTAACTTTCCATTCTTAATCACAGCTATGGAATCTACACTCTGTATTGTGGACAATCTATGGGCTATAACTACGCATGTTCTTTTAACCATAATCTTCTCTAGTGCCTCCTGCACCAGATTCTCTGATAAACTATCAAGAGCACTGGTTGCTTCATCTAACAACAAGATTGATGGGTTCTTCAGTATTGCTCTGGCTATGGCTATCCTTTGCCTTTGGCCTCCTGATAGTTGCACTCCTCTTTCTCCACAATACGTATCATATCCATCTTTCATAGAACTGCATTATGCAGAAAGAGATGTTAGTTTTGTTAAAACTCAAAGCAATCAGACCATAAATGTGTGTACTGTGTTCTACCTTATGAACTCATGAGCATTTGCAAGATTAGCTGCCCGTCTTATTTCTACCTCTGATGCTTCCTTTGTCCCATAGATGATGTTGTCGCGTATAGTTCCTGCAAATAGAGTGGGCTCCTGACTCACCAAGGCAATCTGTGATCTCAACTTTTGCAGATCGAAGTCCTTGATGTCGCAATTGTCTATAAAGATTGATCCCTTCACAGGGTCATAAAACCTTTCAATTAATCCAATGATGGTGGATTTGCCTGAGCCACTTTGTCCCACTAGTGCTATTGTTTTTTCAGATTCAATCTCAAGACTTAGACCCTTGAGTATCATTTGGTCAGGCCTTGTTGGGTAAGCAAAAAACACATTCTGCAACTTGATGTTGCCCTTGATTGTTTTTTTAGACCTATCATGTGTATGATCATCTTCAGGTTCAATCTGACTTTTCCTGTGCAGGATGGCAAAAATTGAACCAATGGCTCTCCCACTTTTGGCTATATCAGACGTCATACTTCCTGTCTCCGCAATTTGTCTTCCAGTGCCCATCAAGATGAGAAAAACCTGCAAAAGGTTCTTTGATTCCACCAATCCTTGATTCAAAAGCCTCCCTCCATACCAGAAAGTGATAGTTATAGATGCAGTTGTCAAAAACTGAGAGATTGACATGATGGAACCTGAAATCCATGATTGCTTAATGCTTTCCCTGTGAGGGCCTTTCATGGCAATCTTAAACAGATTCAGTATCCTTCTCTCAGATGAGAATGCTGTAATAGTCCTGTGGTTGATGGTAGCTTCCATTGCTAATTGACTTCCCTCTTTCTGAGCCTTTTGAGCTTTGCCAGACATACTTTTCATCAAACACTTTTTGAATAGAAGCAGCCAATGATCAAAGGCTGCATAGCAATCATCACAATAGCCACCCTCCATGAAACAACTAAGCCAAGTATAAAACCCAGAGATGCCGTAAAGAAAACTTGAACCAACAATGACATTCGTTCTGCAACAAGGGATCGAACCAAGTTAGCTTCATTTGCTAGCCTTGCACAAATTGCTGCACTAGTGTTATCTTCATGATCAAACCATCCAATCTCAAAGGTTAAAACTTTAGCCAGCAAGTTTTCTCTTACTCTTTTCAACAAGCGTTCTCCCATGACAGCGAAATTGTAATGTTGAAAGAGATTTGAAATAATGTTCACAATGGCTAGGGTGCAAAAGATGACCGAGTACAACCTGATCTCAGATTTGATGCGAGGTTTGTCTTTTATGAAGTAAACAGATGCAACAATTCCTAGGCAATAGGAGTATATTGGTTGGCATATTCCAGATCCCATGGCTCCTAAACACCCAAGCAAAGCTTGCTTCCATTCGGGTGCATTCATCTGTATCAAACGCCATTGGGAAAAGCTTTGATCTGAATTAGAAGATTTCTTGGAGTTTTTCTTATTGTAGTAATCATCATCACTCCAAGAGGGAACAAGGGGAGAATCTACAATGCTAAAAGAATATATAGGGCTAAATGGCATTGCTGGGCTACTTTGCCAACTTGAATGTGCTGTTCTTGGAACCTCTACGTTTAGTGGACTTGTGTTTGTGTAGTGCATGGATTCAATCTCTTTGTTTTCAAGGGCTGATTGCTGCAGTTGGAGCATTTTGCTGTATGTTCCACCTTGCCCATTGTTCATTTGGATTAGCTCATCATGGGAACCTGATTCAATGACTTTTCCTGATTGAAGAACTACTATTAAGTCAGCCTTACGAATAGTTGAAAGGCGATGAGCTACAATGATTGTGGTTCTTCCTTGGGAAGCTAAATCCAAGGCTTCTTTTACTAATTTCTCAGACTGTGAATCAAGAGCACTGGTAGCTTCATCAAGTAGCAGGATTCTAGGGTTTCTTATTAGAGCCCTTGCTATGGCAATCCTTTGCCTTTGCCCTCCAGATAATTGGGTTCCTAGTTGCCCCACCTAGACAAAAAAAAAAAAGGTTGCATCTATAAAAGCCATCAAATTCAACAAAATATTTATGCAACAGAATAATGGGGAAATAATGCAAACTTAATGGCTTACTTGAGTTTCATATCCGTTGACAAGTTTGACAATGAAATCATGTGCATTGGCAGCCCTTGCTGCATTTTCAACATCTTCCATTGAAGCTCCTTCATTTCCAAGTAGGATGTTATCTTTAATGGATGTTGCAAAGAGAATTGGCTCTTGATTTACCAGTCCCATCTGGGATCTTAACCACTTGACATGAAATTTCTTTATATCATGCCCATCAAGCAATATGTTTCCATTTACAGGATCATAGAATCTTTCAATCAGAGAGATTATTGTAGATTTCCCAGAACCACTCCCTCCAACAAGACCTATTGTTTTGCCTGCTTGAAATTTCAGATTGAGCCCTCTAAGAATTGGAGTATCTGGCCTTGATGGGTAGCTAAAGTCAACATCTTTGAAACTGATCTCTCCTCTCACATCCTTCAAAATCTTCCCTTTTTCTCTATCAGAGTATATAGCTGGCACTCGATCAATCATCTCGTAAATTCGCGTAGCTGCACTTGTTGCCTCTGCTAAAAAAGCAAGACCTGGAAGTGCACTCATCAATGACCTGCAAATGTTGTATGAATAAGTCACTCACACACACACACAAACCCATATATATAATAACAGAGAAAAGGTTTAGAATGCATTTAGAATTGATACTCACAATCCTCCCCAGATGATACATATTTCTGCAACAAATACTTTTCCACCACTTTCTCCTCTTTGAGAGACCAAAACGCTTCCAGCCCATGTTTGGAATGCCCATGTTGCATAAATCAACCCAAAGCTCCCAATCACCACACCTTTGGTT
Organism: Neltuma alba; assembly: GCF_004799145.2. NCBI lineage: Eukaryota > Viridiplantae > Streptophyta > Magnoliopsida > Fabales > Fabaceae > Neltuma > Neltuma alba. The sequence continues at coordinate 10,904 of NW_021634561.1, read as the reverse complement.
GAACCAAGCTTTATGCCAACCTTCAGGCTTGTTTCAAGAGCTAAGGAAAACCTCTCTAGTGTTTGTTTCTCTCCTACATATGAATATACTGTGCGAATCGAAGAGATTGCTTGCTCTGCTATGCCACCAGCAACACCATAAGCATCCTTCATCTGACTTCCCATCTCTTTTAGTTTCTTCCCAAATATGATTGCTGGCATGATCATCATAATTGAAAATGGAAAAGCAGATACTGCTAATCTCCAGGAAAGAATTGCAGCTACTATGAAGCTTGAAAAAACTGCTGAAAAGTGAACCAAACAAGTGGGTATCTACAAGAAAAAACAATCATACACGTTAATTGTTATCATATCCTCTAATAAAAAACATACATAAATAATTGGAAGAAGAAGAAGAAGAAGGCCATTTTATCAAGGACCTTTTCAGCCAAAGTGTCTTGAAGGGTTTGAGCATCAGAAGATATGGTGGCAATAACTTGGAAAGTGGTGGAAGAGCCAGATTGGCTATCAAAGAAACCCACTTCTTGCCTAAGGACTGATTTAAGATATTCAATTCTCATGCGAGATGTTTGTCTTTCTGCAGTTCTTGTCCAACATACTCCTTCTGCATATATTTATGATAAAAGAACTATTCACTACCCATCCACAAGAAAAATTACAAGACCTCTAGCCATTGTGTTTCCAGTCTTGCAAATCATTTTCTACATAGAAATAGCAAAATTTGCTTACCAACAAATGCAGATAAGCCCACCCCAATGGCAATAAAGAGCAGCCTGAGAGCATACTGATGAGAAAATGATCATGAACATTAATTTGTCAGATGTCTTGGACTGAAGTGAAATTTAACAAAGGTGATAAACTAGAAAGTATAAACAATAGCAGTAACTGCATTCTTATACCTTGTCCACCGAATGCTTAAAGGCATCATTCTCAGAATCAGACGTATGATTTGCATAGTCATCAATCAAACTGCCAAGAACGAGCATTGTCACAGAAGTTTGTAGGCCATCTCCAATGCAACCCAATGTCCCAAACAATAGCAATAACTTGTCCACCCTATCTGCATAACGCAGAAAACCGCCCTTTTTCCCCATCTGAAGAAAATTCCTTTCATGCTAGATTATCAAAGGCAAGGTGTTATATTATAGATAACATTGTTCTCGTACCTCTATGCCTGACCCCACCAAGTGTACACTCAAATCTTGGCTTTGGCCGGCATTTGTACGCAAGTCGTGCACTTTTATTTCTTGCCGTCACAACAGATGCAATAGTCATAGTTAATTATTTTGAACAAATCATTCTTTGTGATTATTTTAATGCTTTTATTGGTTGTAGTTTTGACATCCTTATGAACTTATACGACGTTGTCCATGCATGTTGGACTAGTATAATAAGGCACGGCACAGAATTGGCAAGCTGTGTCAGTTCAACTTTGCTTTTGTCATTCATAGAGCATATCAACATCATCATCTCGTGCAATAAGTGATCGATTGGGTGTGTGTGTTTTCTTTTGGTTTAATCAGAAAAGGAAGTTTATATATGCCTCTCCATTTCATATTCTTGTACAATAAACTGTGAGTGGGTACATTTCATTTTCATTTACTCAGACAGTGAAACGCAGCCAATTAGTGTTTGGGGGGTGAAAGTTATGGTTTTATTACCTTTTCACTAAAACCATGTAAGTAAAGAACGAAGTGTCTTTCTCATGATGATTTAGACATGGTTTGAGAGAGCCAAGACCGTCGTGACAAAACATAACCAACAGCCATATCGTGGTATCTTGCATTCCCTTGGAGGAATCGAATTTTATTAACGTTACTGATTAGAGGATAGGCAATGAAAGATTCTTAATTTGTTTCAATAAATTTATATATTAACATCCCATTCTTCAATTTGAAATATCACTTTACATAATACATATACCGCTGATGAATTAATAGTTTTGTCGCACCATTTTTCCAACAAGTTTTTGTATTCTTTCCCGATATCGCATATATAATTGTTTGTTCTATTTTTTCAAACAACAGGGCAATAGGAGGATGTAATTTGTATTTCTGTCGTGAACTATTAATTTCTTTGAAAGATCTAAGTATGTAATTTCCTTTGTAAGTCATGGTAGAGACGAAAGCAAAAATCAACTAGCGTTTCAATTTGTATTTCTGTCTTGAACTATTAATATATGGATAATGGATTCTGATACAATTTGTATTTCTGTCTTGAACTGTTAATTTCTTCGAAAGATCTAAACATGTAATTTCCTTTGTAAGTCGAGGCAGAGACGAAAGCAAAAGGCAAAAATCAACTAGCGTTTCAATTTTCTGTTTCCTATTTCTTCTTTTATGGTCTCTCTTTTCAGTTTGAAGCAAACATGTAAGCCCAGAGCTGTTCACATACAACAACATAACATTACGCTTGATGTGAGAGCTGACCCCAAATAGATACTCCCCCACTTGTTGAATTCGAGTCATCATAATTTAAATTAAGGAACAAAAAAACCAACAGGGTTAGATCTATCTGGCAGAAGGAACTAGTCATTTACAACATGACAAACCAAGATTCGAATCCCCATGAGATGAGAGAGGTAATTTAGCACCCGATGGTGTCTCAAATAAGATTGACTTCATAGGAAGATGCCTGTGATTAGCAAAAAGTAACGAGAAATTAATGTGTAAAGCCAAAAAGTGTTTTTGTTATTGACTGCGCTTGGAATGAGAGGATAGGGTACAGGAGCGTGCACATGGTGTCACATGACCTAGGACAGAACGTGAAGCATGCATGTTGCATAGTTACTAGACATCACGACCAATTATATATGAGGCGTTCGTTAGATTTGGTCCATCCCCACAAGATTTGGTCAATTGGTAGCAATTGTTGACCTGGGCACGTTCCCACCTTTGTTCTTAGTGCTTTTATTAGGCCAAGTTCATATCTTACCATATTAAGTAATGTGAGACTTCTTTTAAAGGCACACACAAACAAAAACTACAACATATGGATTATCCATATTAGCGTGCCAAGAACGGCACCTGAATTATCTAAGGAGGAGAGATCAATGTGTTAGTTAATCACCTTGTGATCATCATGATCTGTGTGTACGTGAACTACAAAACTTCGAAGGATATATATTTAGACATGGCTTTTGTTGTTTTGGCAGGTAAAGAATGCATGCTCAGTGAATATTGATATGTGAAATGGAGAAGTCCGTATCAGTAGCCATTGATGTAAGGGGTGTAAGGATTTTCAGTTTTACTTTTTGTATATAATGTGTATTGGTGTGAAGTCTCATATTACTTAAGGGCATGAAAAGTGTACAAATAATAACATGTTATCCGAAGCTTCGGAATGTCTTTCTACTTTCTTTGTTAGTTTCTTTTTCTCTGCTGCCTAGTTCTTTTTCTTTTATTTATGTTGTTTTGTATGTCACCCCGTTTGTCGCAAGGAGGATTCAATTAATCCTTATAAGTGCTGTATCTCAACTTATTGAGAGGTTGGGGAATACTCCCTCCGTTCCTTATTATAAAAGACATTTGATGCTTATGGTATGTTCCCATATATAAGAGACACTTAAAAGTTGTCTCTATTTTTTTGTATTGATTTCCTATTTTACCCCTATTTATTTTGTCTCCAAATCATACTCTCTCTCCCTCTCACTTCTCTTTTTTTCAATAATTTAATTGTTCTCTCCCATACTCTCTCCTTATTAATGGGGGGTATTGTTGGAAAAATATTATACTTTTTACACATTAATTGTCCTCAACTAATTTTAACTGTTTTTTTTTATCAACGTGATTTGGTTATTTGTCTCTTATAATAAGGAACGGAGGGAGTATCTCTTAACGACGGTATCCTGAGGTATAAATCAAATCATCAACTTACATTCTACCCGTTCTGCCGCCACCATTACTCACATGTAAGGCCATATTCTCTATTGAAACCGAAAACAAATGCGTGTGATGTATCCCAATTTTATAATATATTTTTATATATAATAAAGGGATTTTATAATATTTAAAAAGTTTAAAATGCAGAAGATACTCATATTTTGAATTAAGAAAATTATATAAATTAATTACTTAAAAGTGCATTTTTATTATATTTTTATAATTTCTCTTTTGAAAGGTATCTTTGTTTTGATTTTGGGGAATATTCTGTTAAACCAAGTATGAACCCCATGAAAACTACATTTGTAGTAGCCACTTGGCATTAAAAGAGAATTTTTTTAATTATCTAATTGAAAATCATCCAAACCTACCACCACATCTTTATTCAAATTTGAAATATTATCATTTTATCCAATATCATTTAAACTCACAAGCTCTTTTCCTTTGGCTGCAATGAAGATCACACCAAATTAAGAGAATTCAAATTAAAGTTCAAATATTATAAGATAAAAGAAGATAAAAGATCAAATTAAAAGTCTCAAGGGTTTCTTCATCCAACTGGGATAAATTCAAGCACTATAAAAAGAGATCAAAGGAGCCTTGAAGAAGAATGAAGCCATCTATACTACACAAGCACAAGCAAACACTTTTCCTCTTGTATCTAGTTGTTTCACTGTCTTCTTTTTATTTTCTTTTTATCATTATGGTGTGCTAGTCCTCTTTATTCCTGAGGACAAGATGATGTGGTTTGGGTTTCTGTTTATATTAAGGAATTTGTTAGTTTTCAATATTTCAATCCACTAGTACATTGCTTTTATGAATTTCCTAGGTTAAAATTTTGATTTTTTTTACGGACTGATATTTGGCTTGTGTTTTAGTTGAACAATTATATTTTGAAGTTTTCAATAAAAATATTTTTAGTTTCCTCATGATTCTATGAGTGTTTATTTTTATAGATTTCTATTTTGATTTGTACAAGTAGTTCATGCTTTAGGGTTTTCAATAGATAACTTTCTTCAAGAAATAAGATATAATTGTTTAATTGAATTTACAAGCTAAGTGATTTTTAAATGATTAATTGAAAGGTGATTATATGCTAGCTCTCTAGGTATAATTATTAATTAATTAATCACGACTTAGATGTTTTCTATGATTTTTTTTTTACTTAGTAATTGTTTTTATACAAACTCCTCGTCCTTTTAAACCATAATAGCCACTCATCAATATCCTTAGGAAGTGTATTATTCTAGTAAAGTTTTCGTTCTTTTTGCTTTCTTTTAATTATTATTATTCTCCTTTTATTTTTCTCAATTTATTTTCTTAAAAAAATCAATCAATTTTCTTTCCTACTCTTTCTTTCTTTTTGTACATCACATTTTTTTCTTAATTAAAAAGGTTTTGAAAATTTTAACAAAGCTCTTCATTGAGAGAGAGACTATCTAAGTTTACTTCTATACTATATAGGGTTCATTTAGTTAATTAATTTGAGAGCTTCAATGTGTGCATGATAGTTGTGGAGAGAGTGTTCAATGGATTGGAAAGTGTGGGACAAAAAGGCGAATCATGGAGGACACAGGATGGGACGAAATGTTCAAGAACTCTAGGCCCTCTACGTATTACATTAATTCTTGAATATACCACATATATTTCTGTTTATGGTTTATAATGTCAAGCGTTACTTCTCCTTTGCTGGTCCAAAAAAATAAAAAAAGCGTTACTTCTCCTTTGTTTTTTGGTCAACATTACATCTTTCTTTTACTTTTCTATTACTCCCCTTTCAAATATAAGGCATGTTTTGAAAACTTTTAAATTTTTAGGCTTTTAATGCTAAGATCATTAACAAATAATCTGATATTAACAAAAAAAACAATCAAGATCGTCACCAAAAATTTTCATTTAAGATTAACTGTTTTAAGGTTAATAAACTAAAAATATATTTTTTATAATTAATAGACTACTCGTAAATTGAAATCTTGTATAAAATTAAAAGATCATATATATACTTCAAATTTTTTATAATTATATTATTTTATTAAAATTTCATAGTCTTTTTTTTGTTAAATTTTTCTGAGTAGAAGAGAATCATTGTTAATTTATTAGGCGAAGGATACAAAAAGAGACGACGCGGGGCCAATAAACCCAAGCACCAAAGAACCGCATAAAATGGGGAGGCAAATGGGTTTTGGGGGTGTTCCCACTTTTTCCTAACAACCACGTTTTTTGTAAATCAAACTAAATTCATTCATATTTAGTTTTGTCTAAATATCTCATGATAATATGATCAAAACCTGAGGGGCAGTTTTGTCTTAAAGGAATTTTAGGCGTAAATAAATCTGGGAGAAACGGAAGGCAGGGAAGTGAAACCATCCGTACACAAAACGGTGGTTCCACTTCCAAGGTTGGCAAAAGCGATAAATAAAATAAACATGGAAATTGGAAAGCGTCCAAAAGCAAGGGGCTCATCATCACCAAAACTACAAATACGAAATTTTAAAATTATTATAAAAAAATTATTAAAATGGACCTAAAATGAATTAATTATAATTTTTTGACTAAATTCTTTCTCTTATTGACATATTGTTTCTTTGGAATTAAAATAAACTTAAAAATAAAATTTTCAATATAATTTTTTGTTATTGGGGATCTAAAACTTAAATGTGTTCTAGTGAGGAATGACTAATTTATTCAGAGGTAGGATATAATGGGACCAAAGTGGCCAGCCGTGTGGCCTTGATAGCATCAAAAGCTCACAGGGGATGACGCGCACGCACCCCACTGTACAGGCTTCCCATTATTCGTACACGTACCATTCCGGTTATTAATATATATTCTTATAAACTTTTAAGTTAAAAATATAGTTTTATTTTTAAATTTGTCTTTATAATAATAGATAAGAAAAAAGATGAAAGAGAATATACAAAAAAATATAATAAAAGAATATGACAAAAAAACATAATTAAAAGAAAAATAAAAAATATATATTAAATATTTAGACAAACTCTAAATCAAAACTTTCAAAATGGATCATACCCTTATCTAAATTTAAAATTTATAAATAGAATCAGAGAAAGTTAAATACCAAAAAGTATAGAGTGAAGGCTAATTTTAACAATTAAGTTTGCATAAAAAGAACTAGGCATCATAAAATTTTTTTTGGATAAAAAAATACATAAAATTATGAAAAAGGACAAAAATAATAACACTGTTAACGTCCGTTATTTGTCTATTAGTGGGGCTCACAAAGTCAGAGTTAATGTGCATTTTTAATAGCGATGTTAGCACTAATAGATATTGGGTATCATAAAGTTTATTTGTATGTAAAAATATATACGAACTTTCTAAAAATAGAAAAATAACAAAATTTGTCAACTCTTATGAACATCAATTAACTTTATTCTTTTAAGTCCCATCAAATACTATGTTTTCTTGTCCCACTCATTCTTTTTTTTGAGCTGCTCGTCCCACTCATTCTTACTTTCAAGTCAATCTATCTTTCTCTGATCACATTCAATACACACTTTCTTTGCCATATTGTTTTGTTAAACCCCAATATTTATATGTAGTTACCTAACACGACGTCTTTCTTTTTGAGAATATGAGGTTCATTGCCTTTCTCATCAAATATCGTTAGTTCTGTCTTGCCTCTGTACCATGTAGCAAGATCTTCAAAAATGAACGTGTGCGCGAGAGAGAGGCCCAAGATAGAGGGGCATAATATTGACAAATGGGTAAATATATATAAAAGACTTGGAAGCTAAAAAAATGACATGGCAAAAAAAGAGAATATGTGTTGACTATAATGAGAGAAAGATGTATCGACTTGGAAACAGAAATGACTGGAGAGAAAACATGACATTTGATGGGACTTAAAAGAATAAAGTTAACAAAAGTTTATGAAAATTGACAAATTTTTAAAATTTTTTTCACTCTTTTTAAAAGTTCATGTATATTTTTGTAGCAAAATAAATTTTATAATGCTCAATGCCCATTAGTGTTAACTTTGTTGTTAAAAATACACCTTAAAACTGATTTTGTAGGTCCCACTAGTGAACAAGTAATGGACATTAAGGATGTTATTATTTTTGTCTCATTTTGACAACTTCATGTATATTTTTGGATTCAAAAAAGTTTTATAGCGCCCAATGTCTTTTGATATAAATTTAGTTGTTAAAATTACACTGTAATCCAAAAATATATTAAGTTGACAAAATTGTTCAATTTTACTTCCATTAATATTTTTCTCTCTTTTTTATTTACAAATTATTTCCATATCTCTCACTTCCTTTTCTCTTTCTAATAAAAATTAAATAAAGATAGAATTAAAAAATAATCATTAAATATATTATAAGTGACTTATATTAAGGATCCAAATATCTCATAATATTAATTTACCTTTAGGACTGGAGTGATGCATTTAAATTGGAATATGTGCGGGTGATATCAATATGTATTATTCAAGGGAAGAACGGTGCTAAAAGTTTTAAGGGTAAAATAGGAAAACAAATATAAAACATTCTAGATAATGCGGGTGTTTAAGTAGAAACAAAACTATAGTTTTAAAAGTGCTTTTACGGTATATGAAGTAAATATATGAAGAAAGTTATCTCGATTTGTGAAAAAGTGTTTCTGAAAAGTATTTCTGGAATTGCCCGAACACCCCAATATTAACCTGAACTTATATTGTGAACAGCGGCAGTATCCATATCCCAAAGTAGACCATGAAATAACCAAACTCCTTGTCTCTATGAACTCTTTCTGGCATTAATTTTATTGCGAAGTTAAAGAAACGAAGAAGGGAGAATGGATTAAAAGTTCCTCTATGACAAATTAATTTGGAAATGAGACTTGTAATAAATATAAAGGTATTGACTCCTTAAATATTAGTAAGTGTGATAGGAAAAAGACTATATTACCTCAACAGATGCTAACTGCATATGATCGATATCTAATCCCATATGAGATTTTATTGCATATTATGGATCCTAAGTACATGTCATTGATCCAAACTTACATATTACTAATTCTAATTACATACTATGAATACCTAGTTGCATATAGTATTTTATTGCATATCATAAATCATAGTTACATATAATTGATTCAAAGTTATATGTTGGTGATTTTAATTGCATATGGCGGATGCCTACTTGTATATGAGACCTCATTTTACATCATGGATCCTAATGGGATATCATTGATCTAAATTTGCATATTACTTATTCTAATTGCATACTCTATCCGATTCAAAATATAAGATAAACTTTATCCATTTACATTTATAAAAAATTAGTTAAAATTAGTTTAAAATAATAAATATGTAATGAATGTATTTTTCCCCCCAAACAAGCCCTTATTAATAAAGAGAATAAGTAAAAGATGCAATAAATAAATCAAAGCGAAAAGAGAATATATAGAGGCAAAATTGATTAAAAAAACTCATTAAATACTTAGATAAAAATAAGTGTTATCTTGTAAAAAAAAAAAAAAACTAAGCCCCTCTAACAAAGCTTATCTTATATTTTTAGTATATGTTACTATTTACATAAATAAATTCTTTTGTGCTACTCACAAACAAATTCTTATCTACTAATACTAATTACATATGACAAATCTTACTTCTCTCATGTTAATTTGTATATAAGAATTTATTTGTGAATACTGCACAAAGAAATTTGTTTATCTAAATAGTAACATATATGTAATTAAAATCAGCAATATGCAAATTTGGATCAATGATATGTTATAAGGTAACTAGGCATCATCAATATACAATTAGATCAGACATATGCAACTTTGGATCAGCAATACGCAATTAGAATCCGTGATACACAATAAGGTCTTATATGTAATTAGGCATCCACATATGCAATTAGAATCACTAGCTAATATACAACTTTGAATCAATTATATGTAACTAGGATCCATGACATGTAATAAGGTACCATATACAATTAGGTATCCATAATACACAATTAGAATCAGCAATATGCAAGTTTGGCTCAATGATGTGCAATTAAGATTTGTGATATGTAATAAAATTTCATATACAGTTAGGTATTTATCATATGCAATTAAAATCTGTGCTATGCAAGTGAGAATCCATCATATGCAATTAGCATCTGTTAAGCTAATACTCCTCCGGTCCTAATTATAAGACCCAATTGACTTATTTGAGGAAATTAAGGAAGTAAGTTAAGTTGGTTATTTATAATAAATAAGTGTTGTCATTCCTAAAATATCCTTGCTAATTAAGTATATTGGCTAAAACTATCATTATTAGAAGGATTATCTTGGAAAAAACTGCATAAATATAAGAGACAAAATAGATTGGGGTCTTATAATTAGGACCAAATAAAAAGTCAAATGGGGTCTTATAATAAGGATCGGAGGAGTATAATCTTTTTTCTACCACATTGACATTTTAGATGTCAACATCTTTACATTTATTACATGTATCCTTCCTTGATTAATTTGTCAAGAAGGGATTTTTAACCAATTTTCTCAACAAAGAAAGTGGCAAATGAAATATTGGAAAGGAAGTGACCTAATGATAATAACTATTTCACCTTAAGAAAATAACAAAATTTGTTGATGAATGACAACAAAACCTTAAACAATGACAATTAATATTTTAAAGTTTTAAATGTCCATATCACTTAGATGTTACTATATCCTATCCTTAGTATAAAAGCTACTTAACTAATTTAAATATATTAAAAAAATTAATTAATTAGTTATTGTCATAAATATAAGTAGAGTTTTCTAAAGTATCATTTTTAATCATAACTAGTCTTTGATAAAAATCTCTTGACATGTGTAATCAATAGGAATATTTTATAGAGTAAATTGTATTTTAAAGCACCATTTTTAATCACAATTTTAATTTTGATTATGACATTCTCCCATGAATAGTCGTTGTCATTGTTGAAATTTTTGTTCTCATTTTATATAATGAAAGTTATTATTTTTGATAAATAGCTCCACGTCACAATCCTCAAGCGCTTGTAAAGCTGCGTGAGTAATA